>NC_140988.1:77502442-77733339 GCF_052327205.1 Somniosus microcephalus | reverse complement strand
ATGTCGAAGAGCTGCTATGATGTCAGAGCAGTTTTTCTGCTGTCATAATGAAATCAATGCTTTCACTGTGCCCAGCCTACTCAGCTGGGGTGACTCGGGCCGGGCCTCTTCCTCTCTTCTCTATCTCCTTCCCTCACTCTCTCCTTCTCTCTCTCCCTCCTTCCCCCTCTCTCTCTCTCTCTCTCTCGCCTTCCCTCTCTCTCTCTCTCCTTCCCTCTCTGTCTCTCTCTCCTTCCCTCTCTCTCTCTCTCTCTCTCCTTCCCTCTCTCCCTCTGTCTCTCCTTCCCTCTCTCTCTCTGTCTCTCCTTCCCTCTCTCTCTCTGTCTCTCCTTCCCTCTCTCTCTGTCTCTCCTTCCCTCTCTCTCTCTGTCTCTCCTTCCCTCTCTCCCTCTCTGTCTCTCTCTCCTTCCCTCTCTTTCCCTCTCCCTCCTTCCCTCTCTGTCTCTCTCTCCTTCCCTCTCTCTCTCTGTCTCTCTCTCCTTCCCTCTCTGTCTCTCTCTCTCCTTCCCCCTCTGTCTCTCTCTCTCCTTCCCTCTCTGTCTCTCTCTCCTTCCCTCTCTCTCTGTCTCTCTCTCCTTCTCTCTCTCTCTCTCTCTCCCCCAGTCTCTCTCTCTCCCGCTCAGTCACTCTCTCTCCCCCAGTCTCTTCCTCTCTCTCTCTCCCCATCTCTCTCTCTCTTTCTCCCCCCTCAGTCGCTCTCTCTCTCCCCCAGTCTCTCTCTCTCTCCCCCACAGTCTCTCTCTCTCTCCCCCCAGTCTCTCTCTCTCTCCCCTCCAGTCTCTCTCTCTCTCCCCTCCAGTCTCTCTCTCTTTCTCCCCCACTCTCTCCCTCTCCCCCAGTCTCTCTCTCTCTCTCCCCCACTCAATTCAATTCAATTCAAATCGCTTTATTGGCATGACAAGTTACATCTTATGTTGCCAAAGCATTGGAAAACATTCATGTTTGTTCACAAAAATACAGATCTATCCATACAGTGTATAAACAGATATATCCCTGAGTGTTTAAATATACTTTCATATAATTTATATATACTCTTATCTTATCTTTAGTGGTTGTCCCTCTGTTTATGGCAAGCTGTAACATAGTGTGCCGCTAGTGTTATGCAACTTCTCTCTTCCCCTAGTAGGTATGGGAGTTTTTGGTTGTCATTCAATTTTCTGAATTCCGGGCAGATTTTTGTAAATTTTGGGTAGAAATTCTCCCTTATGCCCTGATATTTTCTACAAGCTGTGAGGAAGTGCATCTCTGTCTCCACCATTCCCTGACTGCAGTGAGGGCATATCCTGTCCTCTCTTGGTAGCCGGGTCTGCCTGTGTCTACCTTTTTCGATCGCCAGGCTATGTTCACTAAGTCTGTACATTGTCAGGATTTTTCTCAGTTTGCTGTCCTTTACCATGGTCAGGTAATCAGCTATGTTGTATTGTCTGTTTAGGGCCAAGTAGCAATTGAGTTTGCTTTGGGTTTTTGTTGTTTCTGCCGAATATGTCAGATATTTTTCCTTTTGCTTAGCGACGATTGTGTTGGGTCGAATTCTTTGTGTTACGCTGTCACTGTCCTGTGGCTGGTTATTGTTAGCAGTGTTAATAGTTACTTCACTGAGTCCCAGGACTAGTTGACTCCCTCCACTCTCTCCCTCTCCCCCCAAGTCTCTCTCTCTCTCTCCCCTCAGTCTCTCTCTCTCTCCCCCCACCCCCACCCCCGGTCTCTCTCTCTCTCCCCCAGTCTCTCTCTTGCTCTCTCACTCTCTCTCTATCCATCTCCCCAGTCTCTCTCTCTCTCCCCAGTCTCTCTCTCCCTACCCCATCTCTCTCTCTCTCTCTCCCCCAGTCTCTTTCTCTCTCCCCGTCTCTCTCTCTCTCCCCCCAGTCTCTCTCTCCCCCCGGTCTCTCTCTTCCCCCAGTCTCTCTCTCCCCCCAGTCTCTCTCTCCCCCCAGTCTCTCTCTCTCTCCCCCCAGTCTCTCTCTCTCTCCCCTCCAGTCTCTCTCTCTCTCCCCTCCAGTCTCTCTCTCTTTCTCCCCCACTCTCTCCCTCTCCCCCCAGTCTCTCTCTCTCTCTCCCCCACTCTCTCCCTCTCCCTCCATTCTCTCCCTCTCCCCCCAAGTCTCTCTCGCTCTCTCCCTTCAGTCTCTCTCTCTCTCCCCCCCCACCCCCCCGGTCTCGCTCTCTCCCCCCCAGTCTCTCTCTCTCTCCCCCCCACCACCCCGGTCTCTCCCTCTCCCCCCAGTCTCTCTCTCCCCCCAGTCTCTCTCTCCCCCCAGTCTCTCTCTCCCCCCAGTCTCTCTCTCCCCCCAGTCTCTCTCTCTCTCCCCCCAGTCTCTCTCTCTCTCCCCTCCAGTCTCTCTCTCTCTCCCCTCCAGTCTCTCTCTCTTTCTCCCCCACTCTCTCCCTCTCCCCCCAGTCTCTCTCTCTCTCTCCCCCACTCTCTCCCTCTCCCTCCACTCTCTCCCTCTCCCCCCAAGTCTCTCTCGCTCTCTCCCTTCAGTCTCTCTCTCTCTCCCCCCCACCCCCCCGGTCTCGCTCTCTCCCCCCCAGTCTCTCTCTCTCTCCCCCCCACCACCCCGGTCTCTCCCTCTCCCCCCAATCTCTCTCTCCCCCCAGTCTCTCTCTCCCCCCAGTCTCTCTCTCCCCCCAGTCTCTCTCTCTCTCCCCTCCAGTCTCTCTCTCTCTCCCCCCCAACCCCCCGGTCTCTCTCTCTCCCCCCCAGTCTCTCTCTCACTCTCTCTCTCTCTCCCCATCTATCTATCGCCCCAGTCTCTCTCTCTCTCCCCAGTCTCTCTCTCCCTTCCCCCATCTCTCTCTCTCTCTCCCCAGTCAATTCAATTCAATTCAATTCAAATCGCTTTATTGGCATGACAAGGTACATCTTATGTTGCCAAAGCATCGAAAAACATTCATGGTTGTACACAAAAATACAGATCTATCCATACAATGTATGAACAGATATATCCCTGAGTGTATAAATATACATTCATATAATTTGTATATACTCTTTTCTTATATTTAGTGGTTGTCCCTCTGTTTATGGCAAGCTGTAACATAGTGTGCCGCTAAGGTTACACAATTTCTCTCTTCCCCTAGTAGGTATGGGAGTTTTTGTTCGTCATTCAAATTTCTGAATTCCGGGCATATTTTTGTGAATTTTGTGTAGAAATTCTCCCTTATGCCCTGATATTTTCTACAAGCTGTGAGGAAGTGCATCTCTGTCTCCACCACTCCCTGACTGCAGTGAGAGCATATCCTGTCCTCTCTTGGTAGCCGGGTCTGCCTGTGTCTACATTTTTCGATCGCCAGGCTATGTTCACTAAGTCTGTACATTGTCAAGGTTTTTCTCAGTTTGCTATCCTTTACCCTGGTCAGGTAATCAGTCATGTTGTATTGTTTGTTTAGGGCCAAGTAGCAATTGAGTTTGCTTTGGGTTTTTGTTGTTTCTGCCCAATATGACAGATATTTTTCCTTTTGCTTAGCGACGATTGTGTTGGGTTGAATTCTTTGTGTTACGCTGTCTCTCTCTCTCTCCCCGCCTCTCTCTCTCTCCCCCCAGTCTCTTTCTCCCCCCAGTTTCTCTCTCCCCCCAGTCTTTCTCTCCCCCCAGTCTCTCTCTCCCCCCAGTCTCTCTCTCCCCCCAGTCTCTCTCCCCCCCCAGTCTCTCTCTCTCTCCCCGTCTCTCTCTCTCTCCCCCTCAGTCTCTCTCTCTCTCTCTCTCTATCTCCCCATTCTCTCTCTCTCTCCCCAGTCTCTCTCTTCTCTCTCCCCCCAGTCTCTCTACTCTCTCTCTCTCTCTCTCCACCATCTCCCTCTCTCTTCCCCAGTCTCTCTCTCTCCCCTTCGGTCGCTCTCTCTCTCTTTCCCCTCAGTCTCTCTCTCTCTCTCTCTCCCCAGTCTCTCTCTCTCCCCCAGTCTATCCCTCTCTCTCTCCCCATCTCTCTCTCTCTCCCCCCTCAGTCCCTCTCTCTCTCCCCCTCAGTCTCTCTCTATCTCTATCTCCCCATTCTCTCTCTCTCTCCCCAGTCTCTCCCCTCTCTCCCCCCAGTCTCTCTACTCTCTCTCTCTCTCTCCGCCAGTCTCGCTCTCTCCCCCTCAGTTGCTCTCTCTCTCCCCCTCAGTCTCTCTCTCTCTCCCCCTCAGTCTCTCTCTCTGTCTCTCTCCCCCATTCTCTCCCTCTCTCTCTCTCCCCCAGTCTCTCACTCTCTCCCCCCTGGTGTCTCTCTCTCTCTCTCCCCCAGTCTCTCTCTCCCCAGTCTCTCTCCTCTCTCTCCCCCCAGTCTCTCTACAATCTCTCTCTCCCCTGTCTCTCTCTCTCTACCCCAGTCTCTCTCTCTCCCCCTCAGTCGCTCTCTCTCTCCCCCCTCAGTCTCTCTATCTCCCCAGTCTCTCTCTCTCTCTCTCTATCTCCCCGTCTCTCTCTCTCTCCCTCTCTCCCCCCAGTCTCTCTACGCTTTCTCTCTCCCCGTCTCTCTCTCTCTCCCCCCAGTTTCTCTCTGTCTCTCCCAGTCTCTCTCTCTCTCCCCCAGTCTCTCTCTCTCTCCCCCAGTCTCTCTCTCTCTCCTCCAGTCTCTCGCTCTCCCCCAGTCTCTGTCTCCCCCCAGTCTCTCTCTCTCCCCTCCCGTCTCTCTCTCCCCATGTCTCTCTCTCTCTCCCCCACTCTCTCCCTCTCCCCCCAGTCTCTCTCTCTCTCTCCCCCACTCTCTCCCTCTCCCTCCACTCTCTCCCTCTCCCTCCATGTCTCTCTCTCTCTCCCCCAATCTCTCTCTCTCTCCCCTTAGTCTCTCTCTCTCCCCCCCACCCCCCGGTCTCTCTCTCTCCCCCCCCAGTCTCTCTCTTGCTCTCTCTCTCTCTCTCCAGTCTCTCTCTCCCTTCCCCCATCTCTCTCTCTCTCCCCCGTCTCTCTCCCCAGCCTCTCTCTCTCTCCCCCTCAGTCTCTCTCTATCTCTCTTTCTATCTCCCCATTCTATCTCTCTCTCCCCAGTCTCTCGCTTCTCTATCCCCCCAGTCTCTCTACTCTCTCTCTCTCTCTCTCCCCATCTCTCTCTCTCTCCCCAGTCTCTCTCTCTCCCCCTCAGTCGCTCTCTCTCTCCCCCTCAGTCGCTCTCTCTATCTCCCCAGTCTCTCTCTCTCCCCCAGTCGCTCCTTCTCTCTCTCCCCCAGTCTCTCTCTCTCTCCCCCTCAGTCTCTCTCTATCTCTCTTTCTATCTCCCCATTCTATCTCTCTCTCCCCAGTCTCTCTCCTCTCTATCCCCCCAGTCTCTCTACTCTCTATCTCTCTCTCTCCCCATCTCTCTCTCTCTCCCCCAGTCTCGCTCTCTCCCCCTCAGTCGCTCTCTCTCTCCCCCTCAGTCTCTCTCTCTCTCCCCCCAGTCTCTCTCTCTCTCCCCTGGTCTCTCTCTCTCCCCCAGTCTCTCTCTCCCCAGTCTCTCTCCTCTCTCTCCCCCCAGTATCTCTACTCTCTCTCTCTCCCCTGTGTCTCTCTCTCTACCCCAGTCTCTCTCTCTCCCCCTCAGTCGCTCTCTCTCTCCCCCTCAGTCTCTCTCTCTCTCTCCCCAGTCTCTCTCTCTCTCTCTCTATCTCACCGTCTCTCTCTCTCTCCCCCAGTCTCTCTACTCTTTCTCTCTCCCCGTCTCTCTCTCACTCCCACAGTCTCTCTCTCTCCTTCACTCTCTGTCTCTGTCTGTCTCTCTCTCCTTCCCTCTCTCCTTCCCTCTCTGTCTGTCTTTCTCTCCTTACCTCTCTCTCTGTCTCTCGCTCCTTCCCACTCTCTCTCTGTCTCTCTCTCCTTCCCTCTCTCTCTCTCTCACTCCTTCCCTCTCTCTCTCTGTCTCTCTCTCTCCTTCCCTCTCCAAACGGGGCGATACTGAATTTCTAGCCCTCTCCCTCTCTCTCCCCCCAATCTCTCTCTCTCTCCCCGTCTCTTTATCTCTCTCTCTGTCTCCCAGTCTCTCTCTCTTCCCCCAGTCTCTCTCTCTCTCTCTCTCCCCCCTCCTCTCTCTCTCTCCCCCCTCAGTCTCTCTCTCTCTCTCTCTATCTCCCAGTCTCCATCTCTCCCCCAGTCTCCCAGTCTCTCTCTCTCCTCCAGAGTCTCCCTCCTCCAGTCTCTCTCTCCCAGTCTCTCTCTCTCCGTCTCTCTCCCTCCTCCAGTCTCTCTCTCTCTCCCCCAATCTCTCTCTCGCTCCCCATCTCTCTATCTCTCTCTCTCTGTCTCCCAGTCTCTATCTCTCTCTCTCTCCCCAGTCTCTCTCTCCCTTCCCCATCTCTCTCTCTCTCTCTCCCCAGTCTCTCTCTCTCTCTCCCCGTCTCTCTCCCACAGTCTCTCTCTCTCTCTCCCCCAGTCTCTCTCTCTCTCCCCAGTCTCTCTCCTCTCTCTCCCCCAGTCTCTCTCTCTCTCTCCCCAGTCTCTCCTCTCTCTCCGCCAGTCTCTCTCTCTCTCTCCCCGTCTCTCTCTCTCCCCCCTCAGTCTTTCTCTCTCCCCCAGTCTCTCTCTCTCTCCCCCAGTCTCTCTCTCTCTCCCCAGTCTCTCTCTCTCTCCCCAGTCTCTCTGTCTCTCTCCCAGTCTCTCTCTCTCTCCCCCAGTCTCTCTCTCTCCCTCCAGTCTCTCTCTCCCCCAGTCTCTCTCTCCCCCCAGTCTCTCTCTCTCTCCCCTCCAGTCTCTCTCAACCCCCCAGTCTCTCTCTCCCCCGTCTCTCTCTCTCTCTCTCCCCCACTCTCTCCCTCTCCCTCTCTCCCCCACTCTCTCCCTCTCCTCTCTCCCTCTCCCCCCAAGTCTCTCTCTCTCTCTCTCTCCCCATCTCTCTCTCTCTCCCCTCAGTCTCTCTCTCTCTCCCCCCCACCCCCCCGGTCTCTCTCTCTCCCCCCCAGTCTCTCTCTCTCTCTCTCTCTCTCTCTCTCTCTCCCCCTCAGTCGCTCTCTCTCTCCCCCCTCAGTCTCTCTCTCTCTATCTCCTGTGTGTCTCTCTCTCTCTCTCTCTCGCTATCTCCCCATCTCTCTCTCCCTCCCTCTCTCCCCCCAGTCTATCTACTCTTTCTCTCTCCCCGTCTCTCTCTCTCTCCCCCCAGTCTCTCTCTCTCCTTCCCTCTCTGTCTCTGTCTGTCTCTCTCTCCTTCTCTCTCTCTCTTTCCTTCCCTCTCTCTCTGTCTCTCTCTCCTTCCCTCTCTCTCTCTGTCTCTCTCTCCTCCCCTCTCTCTGTCTGTCTCTCCTTCCCTCTCTCTCCTTCCCTCTCTCTCCTTCCCTTTCTCTCCTTCCCTCTCTCTCCTTCCCGCTCTCTCCTTCCCTCTCTCTCCTTCCCTCTCTCTCTCTTCTCCCCCCAGTCTCTCTCTCTCTCTTGCATCACGGGTGTCGTTTCTTTCCATGTGTGGGCGGGCCTAATCCTGCAGCCTCCCAAAACATCGCCGCCATTTTTAAAATACCGACAGCGACAGCACCAGCACAACAAACCCCCACAGTGCGGCTCCGGCACAGTATCCCGCTCCCGGCCCGCCGGAGCGGGAGGTGCGTTGGGGTCACTCGGGCCGGGCCTCACAACCGCTCGGCCTGAGACACAGAGTGGGGGAGCGGCAGTGGCCGGCCGTAAACCGCGCGGCCCTGTAACCTGCCGTTTTACAAAAACGCCTTGGCAACGCCGGGCCCCCCCAGCTAGTAAGTTATATAATCGATTGGCAAATGCCACGGAGTGCTCGTCTGGTCTTTGGTGAACATCCCCAACCAACTGACTAAAATCAGCTGAATCCATGCCCAGGCAGGTGGACACCGCTTCCGACACGTACCACCATCCATTGTTTGCATCATATATATCCTGGGAAATTGAATCCTTAAGTTCCCGGGAGATACAGGCTAATAGAACTTGTTTTAAGTCTGCCTTCTCCAATTCAGGGTGGCTGCGGTGGAACCTACCCCAATCACTGACCAGGGTAACCGGATTCGTTCCCCAGTCTATCGGCCCCATTTCGTCTACTAGCGCCTTTCATTCTGTCGGGTTCAGGCTCCTGCTAGTGGTAGTAATTCTCTCTCTAGGGGTTCGGTCGTATGCTACAGAAAAGGTAGAGACCTCAGAGTCGGTGTCAAACTCATCCTCGTCATCTGTTAGGGCGGTCTGGGTAGTGGTGATGATGAGACTAACCTTTTTTTTCTCTACCGGGACTGTCTCTCCTGAATAAGGTAGAGGGGGTGCGGAAGGCAGGGGGCTATCCTGACACTTGTGGCCTTTGTGGGATCGCTTCTGTTTGATCAGGTCTTCCGGGTTAACATCGGGGCCTCCCGGTTTAGAGTGAGCGATGGCTGCCAAAACAGTCAATTGCTTTCCCAGTTTCCCCTGCAATTCCATTGTTTTTAATTCACAGTGGGGTTGTGAGTGGGTACATAGACAGTGAGGGATGTGCTTGGGAAAGCAGAGTGATGGAGTTGGGGTGACACACACATCAAGATGTAGTTGAGTGTGGCATTGTACTCACCTTTCCTGGCCTCATGAGATCATTAAATCTCTTCTGACACTGTATCCAGGAGTGGCTGACAACACCCCTGCTGCTGACTTTTTGTGCGACCTCCAGCCATTCCCTCTTGGTTTCACTGGCTGCTCTTTTCCTGCCATTACCATGGAATAGGACCTCCCTCCGTGCTCTGACTCCCTGGAGCAGGACTTCTCGGGAGTAATCCAAAAACCTGGGCACAGCCTTCTGGCGCTGAGACTATATCCTTCCTTGCACCCTCACAGTCAAAGTCTTGGATGGATAACAATAGGCATCTCCCCTAACCACCTCTGAGCCTCTTACATCAACCTTCAACTGTGATGTGTGCAAGGCTCCTTTAAATATCTGAGCTGAAGGCGAGTCATTGGTGATGTCATCAGACCCGCTCCAGTTAATTGGCTGGGAAACCTGCATGTCTCATTCAAATAATTTAATTCAGTTAAAGGCACAGTGGAGAGCACACTGATGAAAAGTTAGTGCTGGCGACCCACTATGTAGCCCCCCTGCACCTGAACCACTCCCAGATAAAAATTCCGGCCTATGTGCATATCTTGTGAGCACCGTAACATAGTAGTAGATTAGTCATGCCTCCATGTGTTCCTGGTCCAGGGTTATGCTATCTCTACATTTTATTATCTGCTTAAAACATTTTATGAATAATTTTGTTCTGTTCAAAAGTTATTCATAGCATTATACAGTTTTTGACCATGGGAGGCATTGCAGACAAGATCAGGGCTACACACTGTACAAGCTATTCGACCATGGGAGGCAGTGCAGACAAGATCAGGGCTACACACTGTACAAGCTATTCGACCATGGGAGGCAGTGCAGACAAGATCAGGGCTTCACACTGTACTTAGAGGCCGTCCTTTCTCTTGCAGGCCAAGGTGGCGCACAACCGGCGCAACCGAACTGAGACCGGGGGAGGCCGTCCTGACCTCAAAGAGCTCTCCGACCTTGACCAGCGTGTGGAGCGCATTATGGCAGGCCGGCTGATTGGCCCCGTCGCCAGTGGAGATGCCGACCCTGTTCTGGGCACCAATGGTAAGGGCATCACCTTTTGGACCTCTCTCGTTCCACTTGCGCATGAGATCAGCATCCTTTGCCACTGTCCGACCAATGCGGTGAATGGCAGCATTCATGCCTCCCTCGCTGCCACCCTGTCCTCACTCTAAAGCTACTCTTGTGCCTTCCTGCTTTCAGATGATGAATCGCCAGGTGAGGAGGCGGGCCCTCAAGCTGCCACTGTCAGCGCTTCGGAATACGAGGAGGAGGAAGAGGAAGCCAGCCCATCAGTGCCACCCTCAGCCGCGCCAGCCCATGGCGATGTAGGGGACACGTCTTCCCTGGAGGGGAGCCGGGGGGAAGGGTCGGAGGAGAGTGAAGCTCCGGGGCCCAGCGGCCTGCAACAACGCGGGGGGGGTGGGGAAGCTCGGCGGACTTCTCCCCAGAGGGTGATTGCGGCCTCCAGTCCTGCGACGGTGAGCGCAGAGGAGGTGCGCCTCCTAGAGGAAATGGCCGTCCAGGCTGAGTGCAGGCACACTGAGCTCATGGCTGCAGTGGCAAGGATGCCTGACTCCATAGAGTCTCTGTCAAGGAGTGTGCAGCAATTTGGAGCAGCACAGGCCAGGAGTCTGCAACAATTCAGTGCAGCACAGGCCAGGAGTCTGCAGGACTTCGCGGCAGCACAGTCGGCTTCTAGCCAAGTGCTCAGTCGTGCCGTCCATTCACTGGCTGGTGTCATGCGGACACAGACCAGGGCCACACGGGCACTAACTGCTGCCACCCTCGCTGGATCAGCCAGGCATCACCAGGGCACTCGCCGCGCAGCAGCAGCCCAGCAGTCTGTACTTCAGCTGTTTGCTGCGCATGCTGCAGTGCTGGCCCGTACGAGTGCCAATGTCTCAGGCGACCAGCGAGCACCTGCGATCTGCCAGGTTGCCACCATTCCTGCAGCCGACACTGCCACTCCGCCATTGCAGCTGCCACGAGCCGCTGGACAGACTGCTGCCGCCCAGCCAGAGTTGGAGCAGTCAGCAGCCGGCCACTCCAAGGCCAGAGCTGGTGCAGGCCGACCCCCAAGGGCATCTGCCATCTCGCCATCTGCCCCTCAGCAGCCTTCCCCCAGCCTTGCTGCAGCCACTGGGCTCCCATTGAGGAGGAGCTGCAGGGCGGGCAGGGGCCAGGCAAGGATGCGCAAGGCATCGCCCTCGCAGGGCAAAAAGTAGAGGTATGCACAAATGCCTGGTGCTTGTTGTAAGGCCGAGACTGGTGCAGTTGTGTTTGTGTAAGGCCGAGACTGGTGTCTTTCTTTCTTTTTGTAAGGCCGAGACTGGTGTCTTTCTTTCTTTTTGTAAGGCCGAGACTGGTAGTTTTGTGTTTTTGGAGGGGGCTTCTCCACATGAGGATGTAATGTGGGAAGGGCAGAGGTTTGCAATAAATTATTGTTGTTAAATTGCAGTGTGCATGGTTTTTTGTTAAGTCCTGGTTGCCCTGCTCGGCTGAGGGCTTGTGGAGCGGCTACATTCATCTGCTGACATTGGCACAAGCCATTCCCTGAGAGGGGGCCTAGAACCGATGTTCAATAAGCCGGCGACAGGCGGCCCTTGCACTTTGTGCCTCCCTCCTGTGCTGGTCCTCCTCCTCCTCCTCCTCCTCCTGAGGTGGTCCTCCAATCTCTGGTGGCAGTGCCTGAGTTCTGCGGAAAGCCAGGTTGTGCAGCATGCAGCAAACGACCGCGAAATGGGAGACTCGCTCCGGCGAATACTGTAGGGCTCCACCGGAACGATCCAGACAGCGGAACCGTTGCTTCAGGACGCCGATTGTTTGTTCGATGATGTTCCTGGTCGCTTGATGGCTCTCGTTGTATCCCTCTTCAGCAGGGGTGCTGGGCGCACGGAGCGGGGTCATCAGCCAGGTACACAAAGGATAGCCTTTGTCCCCGATAAGCCATCCTCGTGGGTGAGGCTGTGCCTGGAACATGTCTGCCACAGAAGTCTGTCGCAGGATGAAGGCATCATGGCTGCTGCCTGGAAAGTGGGCATTGACAGCTAGGATGAGCTGCCTGCGGTCACACACCAGCTGGACATTCAGCGAATGGTAGCCCTTCCGGTTGCGGTAATCCTCGGCATTCTCCAGAGGTGCCCGCAAAGCCACATGCGTGCAGTCAATGGCGCCCTGCACCATGGGGAAGCCCGCGAATGCTGCAAAGCCCATTGCACGCTGTTGCTGCTTGGCAAGGGCCATGGAGAAGGAGATGAACTGACGCCTCCTTTTGAAAAGGGCATTGGTCACCTGGCGGATGCAGCAATGCACGGCGAACTGGGGGATGTTGGCAATGTCCCCAGTAGCGGATTGGAAGGAGCCGGTGGCATAGAAGTTGAGAGCCACCGTCACCTTCACTTCCACCGACGGAGACGTCCTGCTCCTCAGCTGTGGCTGCAGATCACCGCCAAGCAGCTGGCAAATCTCTGTGACCACGTCCCTTCTGAATCGCAGCCTCCGAACACACTGCTCCTCAGACATGTTGAGATAGGAGAACTGCTGGCGGTATACCCTGGGTGGGTAAGGCCTCCTTTCCCGACGCCTGTTGCCCCCTCTCCGTCTAGCCAGGGCTGCCACTCTCTCACGGCGTCTGTGAGCCCTTTGGATGTAATTGAGAAAGCCAGCGTTGACACCCATTGCAGCCCCCATAATATGCTGGCAAACAATGAGATGTCAATGAAGGCAAAGACAAGTGGAAAGCTGTGGCCTGAAGCCAGAAGTACCTGTCCGAGTGTTGGGCCAAAGCAGAAAGCTATCTACCTTGGTCTCTCTCCAAAGATCCGTTTCTCAAGAAGGAGTGCTGCGAAATGGCAGCCTTTTATAGTGCAGGGGGAGTGCCCTTTAATTTGCGCCCCCCGCGCCCCGCATCGGCTGAGCACCGTTCCACTCTAACAGTCGCTAGGGGCGCCAGGTGCACAATGGGGCGTCGCCACTGAAGTTCCGGCTGGGGGCGCACAAAGGGCGTTGCACGAGGAAATGACGTCATGATCTGCACACGCAGCTGAGCGCGCGCAAAGACTTTGCGCCACCGCTAAATCTCTAGTGAAGTTGGGGCGAGGCGCAGATCGCGCTGCGCCCGGGCGCTAGCCGCCTAGCACCCGACATCTACTCCTCGTAAGGCGCTAACGGCTGGCGCAACCAACTGAATTTCTAGGCCATTGTGTGATAATAATCATTGGGTTTATTGTCTAAACTGACCATTGCTTTAAGGCCGGTCTTAAATCAATAGTTGAGTGGCCACTGCATCTAAATTGACTTATACTTCCCCAATTAACAGGCAAAAGCTGAAGATTATTATTACGACAATATAAAGAGAAATCAACATTAGCAGGCTTCAAGTCTGATTAATCCTTTACTTACATACAGATGTCCAGTGTATGGATCTGTATTTGTGATAGAAAAGGTTTGTAATTTGAAAACTACAGTGGGAATTCTGTACTGAGTGGCTTAGAAACAATCCTATTTAAAAAAAATAAACACCATAGTTGAGGAGCAGTCTCCACTACTGTACTGACATTGTAAACGTTATTCAAATTGCAGTGACCCACAGAGCACCATAATTGAAACTTAAACACAGACTAAGTGTTTAAGTACAGAACATATCTATGCTAGCAAGTTCCTGCTCAAATACAACGTGCATTCAATGAACATGACCTTTCCATTACTGAAGTGAACTACAGGGGTCTACTAGTGTGTGATATTTGTAGAGATAATTACTTATTTGTGACATTAGAGATGGAAAAGTAAAATGAACTATGCAACATCTGTCATTTATGGGATAGCCTCTAAACTAAAAGAATGTGGCCCTTTGCACTGCAGTGACACCAGCAGAGCAGGACTTCTGCCTGCCGGTGAATTGAGCTGCTGACCTTTGTGGAATTTATAGGGTCAGCTCTTTACCATATTGAATGGTGGGCCAGGAACACAACCCCAGTGTAAAACAGGAGTAAATTGCTGGGGCGGGGTGGGGGTGGTGTCCTTTTGCTGCTGGATTTAAAAGCTTATAGCAACTTAAGGTTGCAGCAGATCATTGGAGATGTATCAGGTAGGTGGTGTGTTTCCTCCTTCAATTTTATCAAAATGTTCAACTACAGTAATTTTTTTACTAAGCGAACCGTTTTAGAGCATACTGAAGTATCCCTCTTGCTCTATTAAGGCAGTGAAACCTTTCCTGTAGCCCTCTCAATGACCAGTCAGATGAATGCAGTCTCATTGTAGTAATGCTCCACTGGCAAATTTAGTGGTTGAAGTGTGCTAATGAGTCGTAAAAGCAAGGCCTTATCTCCTAGAAGCCATTCTGACATTTCAGTGTCTTCACTGAATAGAGCTGAGAGGCTGGAGTTCCTCATAATGACGGCAATCTGAGAACTCCATGCAAATCTGGCAGGATTCGTTATAGCCAATGACAGGCAGCTTGAATCACAAGGGACTGGAATGTCTTTCTATTCAGGAAATTCAGTTGCCCCACTGTAGTAGCCCACAGTGCCTTGAACTCTGGGAAATCCAGCAACATAATCAAATTGAACAGCCCTTTTATTCTTCCGCCTAAGAGTCATCCTAAAATGAATGAATTCCCCAGCTCTCCTGCAGATGGTATTGATGTCCTGGTGTATATAGGTTCAGATGGTTCCCTGGCTGATATTGCAGAAGTCTCCGGTTGTAGCTTGGAAGCTGCCTGTGGCATAAAGTTGAGAATTGTCCTGACTTTCACAGGCACTGACAGAGCTGTTTTGTTCGTTGATCTAGGTCATCATGGTGGCATAGCTCACCCAGTGAATTAAAGTCACCAAAGGCAGAGCTCCTCCCTTGGGCCCTCATAAGATGTCTGGTGCCTCTATTCACATTGTGGGGGTAGTAGCTGGTTTGTGTCATCCATCCTTCATGCTGCCTCTCTCTCCTTTGCTCTCTTCTGTTCTTCTCCTTCACCATGAAGATAGCAGAAAGGGAAATCTCCATTGGGAAATCCAAACTGCTCTATAGTATCCCTTACATATGATTACAGAGGATATACGGCACACAAACAGGCCATTCGGCCCAACCAGTCCATGCTGCCATTTATGCTCCACTCGAGCCTCCTCCCATCTTTCCTCATCTAAATCTATCAGCGTAACCCTCTATTCCCTTCTCCCTCATATGCTTGTCCAGCCTCCCCTTAAAACTACTTAAATACTATTCGCTTCAACCACTCCCTGTGGTAGCGAGTTCCACATTCTTACCACTCTTTGGGTAAAGAAGCTTCTTCTGAATTCCCTATTTGATTTCTTGGTGACCATGAGTCTCTCACTCTGGCAGTTTGAAGTGCAGCTCGGCAACTCCTCAAAGCAAAAAAAATAAATAAGTAGACAGACCTGCAAAATGGGCAAAAGTTATCTGGGCAGTAACCATGTTTAAATAGATCACTTCCACTGAACAGGTGAGAAGGCTAGAGCTTATTTAGCTGCATATAAGTTGCACAGATGGAAATGATGCCAAATGGGGTCATAAATAATGGGTATTCTGATGCCTTGCACCATGCATTGGATTTTGATCTGCACAGCAAAGTGGAAGATTTAGGAAATGGGCCCTCCCATCTTGATGCAAAGAAAAATGGGTATAATATTGATGGTAAAGTGCCCTGCTGAAAAATCTGACCCTTAAAATGTTGTTGTCTTGGTATTACACAGATAATCTCACCAAAATCAGCACAGAATTTTGGCCTCTGGACCTTTAGTTTTCCCTTGAAGGGACTAATTCACACTAGGGTACAATTTGGTGGACTCAGCAACCCTCCAGTAACTTCCCCAAATGGTATTTCTTCATGTGTGACCTTAGACAGCGTGTTGTGAGGTTTCTTTTAACCCTGGAGGGGTCATCATAGCTGAGCTTCTCCCTCACCCGTACGAATGTACTTTTCCAGTATGGACTTCATTGGACAAAAATTTCTTTCCTAGGCTGACAACACTAAATCTAGGAGTAGCAGCTCCCCATCAACTAAGCTGGGACCAGCTAATTTAGCACAGATCTGGAATCAAATATTGAATCTTCCTGATCTGCGTGACTTTTTCCACATTAGGCAATGTATTTACACCTGAGCCACAGGGGGAAGCTGATGGTAGAATTATAGAAACTTATAGCACAGAAAGAGGCCATTTGGCCCATCATGCCTGTGCTGCCTCTTTGATAGAGCAGTCGTGCTGAGCCACACATCCCCACTTTTTGTCCATAACCCTATAAGTTCCTCATCCTCAAGTACCTGTCCAACTCCCTTTTAAAATTATTTATAGTATCAGCTTTCACCACCTTTCCCGGCAACTCTCTGAGTGATATATTCACTCATAGAAAATCTTAAATTGTCACATTACAGAAAATACTTGAGAGTGTTATTTTATAGACCATTTTATTACCTCTGTTTTTACAGGTTGGCTGAGCTTTCCTCATATCCTTGTTCCTAATATCTGTGTCGATTTGAAGTTATAAACAGAGATTGTGTAATTAGTTATAACAAACAGAATCAGCGGAAGATAGGAATAGATTCACAACTGTCTCATGTTTATGTTTCTGGCTTGGGGCTATAACTTTTTGTGCGGAAAGCTAATCAGCTTTTTGCACAAGATAATTATGCTTGTTTCTCATGGAATGTTTGCCTAGATCAGCAGCCAAGTATAGAGGAAAATCTCTGGATCTTTGGAGTTTCTGGAGGGTGAACAATATCGTTTGGTATGTTCTGGTACTCAAGATTATAAAACATGTGCCGTCAAGACCTGGGAAAAAGTCACACTATAATTCTTTTTTAAAATCCTAATGTTTACCTCAATAAATATTACTCTGTATTGCGTGCTGAGAATACGTACTGATGAAACTTTCACATCTCATACCACACCAAAGTTTCATGCAATCTCTTAAATGTATCAAGTGTGAGATCAACAGATTCCAAATGGAATTAACTTATATTCCCACCTTCACTGGTCACCATAGCAGTAGAGTGGTTTGACTTAATCGTTAAAAACAAGTTCAGTATTTTGTGTTCACCTCCAATGATTAAGTTCAAAGCCATTGGCTTGTAAATAAATTGATAAAAACTGGAAACACGAGTCAGGCCCTGTACTTAATTGCTGTTGTGGATCAACACCACCTAGATGTGGGTGCTCAACTTTAAACAATACGTGAAATCTTCAGACCAGCTATGTGCAAATAGTGTTGGGGTGTGAAAAAGAGTTGCATTGCTTCTTATTTTAGATTTTTGATGTAAGTGGGGAAATTCTTTCTATATAGGGTAAACTCATGTTTATAATATTTTTGAAGAAGCAGCATCCAAGTATCCACATTAATAGCTGTTTAAAGGTAATTGAAAGTAACTTTACAAAGTACCTTTTGGGGGGGTCTATGACAATTCCTATTGAGCACAACCCACAAAATGAATGGCAGTGCTCTAGCCTAAAGTCTCATTTAACTGTCATTTTCTTTTCTTATTTTATATGCACAACAAGAAGAGTGGCTTGGAAATTCAATACATTAGCCGTGCCTGTTTTTTAGGTGCTAGCATCCAATATGGCAAGCAGGAAGCATGCACTCATTAAGATTTGGGAGTCCACCGCCACCATATTGGATCGGAGCAGCTTCTCATCAAGGATATCGGGATTGGCCATAGCTGTAACTACTAATGTTGGAATGCCCTGGAAAGAAGCACCAACAGGGAATTCTGATAACTCAGCTCCACTCTCAGCAATAAGACTGCTACAGAAGTTGCAGTTAATACTGTGTTAGCATAATGGTTAAATTTCAATTTGGCACCAAGAAGCTATTAATGCCAACTAAGAGCAAAATCTAGGTCTTTGACTTTAATGCAGTTTGACACAAGACCTTTTTTTTTACAAGAAATTCATCTATTGAAACTAAATTTCCTGAAGTAAATATTTTGGTTTAATTCTTAAATTATCTTTAATCTGAGTGTGACAGAGCTTCAACAGGAAATTGAGCTATGAGTAAGGTTATGTGGTTTGGTGGTAGGACGTCATCTGTAAGTCTGTACATTTTTTAAATTTAAGATATTAGTAATCATTCACTGCATTGTCTAGACCAGTCATGTTTCAGCAAATACAATTATTATTTCCTTCCTGAACCCAGTAGTCTGTCATTTACCCATTTTAGATTGTAACTAATGGCTGGATTTATTTTTAGTGTAGTTGGAAGAAGCATAACAATTAGAAAGCCACAGGGAGTCATTTTCACCTTCACTGGTAAACTGGTGAAGCAGATTCTCCACTCGTTACAGAATCCGCTCAATTTTCATTTCCATCTAGGGTAATTTTCACCTTCACGACTTGGGTAGTGAATGGACTGGATGGCCTGCCAATATTAGAACCCACCTGTAGAAAGGGAGGGGTATTTGGTTTTGGGGTTATTGTCTGGCCAGTCAGGCGTATCTGAGCTGCTCCAGGCCCCGTGCAGTTTCGAATCGCTTCCTTTTCTGGTTCTGACCGCCAGATTTATTTCAGTAGCGATATAGACAAAACAAGACTTGTTGGGTGTAAAGAAGACCAACATTTATTAAAAATAAAGAATAAATTGCTATATAGTGAAAATAATAATGAATACAGCACACTTGCACACTTTTACTTAACGGGGAGGAGAGAAAACAGACACATCGAGGGAAAATTGACTAAAAATGACAATTTAACAAAATTCCCCTTTAATTCCCACCCCTTATACCTATCTAGGTTGCCTTGTAATGGGCCAGAAAGTTTATGCTCACCAGTAAATGCCTGCTCCGTGCCCCTGCGACCTGCCTTGAATTCTTCACTGTCCCGAAGTAGAGATACCCCAGTAATTCAAAAGTAACTGCTGGTATTCCACTTCTTTGGGTGGGCTGCTGAGCTGTTCCTCTGGTAAGCAGGGCACTGGAGGCGAGGCAGCAGAGAGAGAGGGAATGGCTTCCTGAGGGGCAATCTTTATACCCCATTTGGGAGCCCTTATCTTTGCGCCCAAATCTGGACGTATCCGGGGTACACAAAAGGGACCGATCTGTCCCCATTGACCGCAATGGGTTTGAATGCGTTTCTCATTCGTTTAACTGGTTTGTGCTCAGTTTAAAATGTCCCACTGATTTCTTAAGTGCTGGACAAACAAATCCTTAAGTGTTCAGTAAACAGTCCTTTGTCCTGCGGTTACATTCCAACCACAATTGATTGACAGCTTCAAGTGCTTAAGCCCTTGAGTCAACACTGTTGAGAGCTTGTAAACAAACAATCCTTTGTTCTATGTTGAACTTCCTAAACAGCAGTTGATTGACGGTTTAAGTACCTCAAGTACTTCAGCCAGTGATGGGAGATGTTCAAACAGGCTGTCTTTCTCTTTTGCCACAAGGCCTGGCAGCCATCTTTGATGCCCTGGGTTTTTAAGGTACATTCCAACCAGGTTTTCTTTAATCAAATAATCTTCGGGGGCTGTCGAAATTTTCTGAAATTTTGCGAACCTTACACACCCGATTGAAAGCACCAGTTTACCGCCCAAGGTGAAGGTGAAAATGACCCTCACTGTTGCTCGGCCATTGCATTATTTTGGAATTCTTATTTAGGCTAACCCAGCAATTAAGTGATAACTTCTTTGTATTCAACTTGTTCTGAATTGCGATTGCCACCTTCAATAATTCTGTGATTCTGGGTTAAGTTATGAAAGATTTCTAATCTAAGACTTGAAGCAATCAGGCAGATAAACCTAAGGGCACAAAAATCAGTTTCACCTTGCCTGTTCCTGCAAACTACATCTTTGCGCACTTCACTTTTTAAAAAATAATTGCAATGTGTAAAATTTTTATTCCAAGATAGAAAATAAACCTTTGAGCAACATTGGCCAGAAATGACTGTTGCCGATAATAATGGCACAAACGCATTAGTTTAATTTTGCCCTTCAAATTTATGTTGCAATTCCGACAATTATTTTTATTTTCACATTTAAGATTTCTGTTACCTGCCCAGGAGAAATTATTTTTGGCTTGCAGGATGGTAAGCTTAAAAACACCAGAAAATGCACCAAAGAAACTGTCAAATATCCAACTGGGCTTGCCTCAGATCCCCCTAGATAATTAACCTCACACATTCATCACACACATCTCCCTTCAATAATTTCTAAGTTCAACACTGTGCACGTAAGGATTTTTCCCTTACAATAACAATGGTCAAATATTGTAACCTAAGCTATGACATTCTGAGGTCCAACAGCCCTTTCAATGCAACTCCTCGGAGCAGAAATTCGGTACCTTAACACCTCCAGTTAGCACCTGGCGGGAGCGCTAATGGGGTGCTTAGGCAGTAGCGCCACGGTGAGGCGAATCCAGCACTGCACGCCAAAATTGGAACCCCCGTAACGCCGCCACTATGAGTTAGCACCGGGGACTATAGCACCAGGCAGATTGTGATGACAGTGAGTGTGCAACGCTCACTGGGTGCCCGATCTGCCAAATTGAGTTTCGCCCCCTGCCTTAGCGCCTCGCCCCAACAACGACAGGGACAGGAGGCGTGAAGCAATCGGTAGCTGGCTCCAGTGGTGCTACTTAAAGGGATCATGAGTAATGAGTCACAGCTCTCAGGTTCGTGCTGTTTCACTGCTTCCTTGTCAGTTTAAATCAGTCATTTAAAGGTTGTTTAGTCTCCGGAGTGTTGTGGCTACTAAAAATTAGTTACATTTATTCTCACAAAATATCAAAGTGCTGCACTTCCTTACATTAATGGTAGCTGTACTGGCAGTCGACCTCGCCCTCCAGGATCTACTGTGGAGGGAGTGCAGGCAGCGAGAAAGGTTGGAACATGTGGCCAGAGGGAGGAGGAGGGCCATCAGGGCTCTCAACAGAAGGCCTTACCCTCTGAGGCTCTTCCGACAGCAATTCTCCTACCTTCAATTAAGCCAGGAGCAGTGCCTTAGAAGGATCTGCTTCAGTCAGGATGTGGTCACAGAACTCTGCCACCTCCTGCAACTAGACTTCGAACCTATGATCAGGGTGACCAGGGCTCTCTCAGTGGCAGTCAAGGTCACCGTCGTCCTCAATTTCTTTGCCAGCGGATCCTTCTGGTCTGCACAGGAGACATAGCTAACATCTCACAGTTCACCGTCCATCACTGCATCCGGGAGGTCACAGAGGCTCCCTACAGTAGGAGAAGGGACTACATTTCCTTCCCCATCACCAGAGAAAAGCAGGACGAGCGTGCATGTGGCTTTGCCAGGATAGTGGGATTCCCCATGGAGCAGGGTGCCATTGAATGCACCCACATGGCTTTGCGGGCACTGTGTAACAATCCTGAGATCTTCCATAACCGCAAAGGCTACCACTCACTTAATGTGTTGTTGGTGTGTGACCACAGACAGCTAATCCTCAATGTCAATGCCCGCTACCCTGGCAGCAACCACGATGCCTTCATCCTGCACCAGACCAGTGTTCCAGCACTCTTCCAGACGCTCCCGGCTGGTCGGAGACAAGGGCTATCTTCTCTTCCCTCAGCAACCACAACAGTCCTGCACAGTACTCATATAATGAGTGCCATGCTACCACCAGGAACCTCATCGGGAGGAGCCCTCCAGTACTCACTGGAGCGGGTGTCCCATTTTGTCATCATGTGTTGCATGCTCCACAATCTGACCATCATGAAGGCCCAGCCCTTGACAGCAGGGATTGCAAGACCATCTCAGGAGGAGGAAGAGGGAGAGGAGGAGGATGATGAGGAGGGCAAGGAAGATGAGGAGGAGGAGGAGGAAAAGTAGCGAGGGAGGAGGAACAGTAGCGAGGGAGGAGGCAGCCACTCATTCTGCCTTCCGGAAGGGCGGTCCGTGACCGCCCCATCAGACTGAAGTTCCAGTAAATTCAACCCCAGATCCCCATTGCTCACCACATCCCCATCATTCCATCCCTGTTGCGGGCCATATCACAGCGCACAGCTGAAATGAGAGACAGTACAAAATTATCCTAAGCGAATTAATAAATTCACCAATAATCAGTGAACACATATTTACAACAAAATTATTAACTATTCACTCTTGTGCAATCCCCTAGTGCCTCTCATTACTGTGCCTTTGCCTATTCTAGTGCTCCTATGAAGTGTTGGCCCATGGCTGGTGGAAGGCTGCTGAGTGTCTGTACGGGAGACTTCAGATGGCCTTGCAGGATGGCCTCGACCAGCTCTGGACCTGCAAGGCCGGGCTGTAGACTGCACCACCTCAGCATGGGCGGCAGCAGTCTGGGCTAGCAGGATGACAGGCAGTGACAAGGGCAATGGTGGAGTGCCAATGGTGGGAGCAGGAATGCTGTCATCCTGAGAGAGGACAGCAGCTTCCTGCTCCACTGACCCACTGCCTTTCCCCGGGGCAGCACCTCAGCATCCCTAAGAATCTACTGCAGCACAGATTGCTGTTACACAGTGAAAGCCCCGGTTGATGGTGGTAGACCCAGCCACGGTGGCTGCAGTCAGAGATTCTGTGGCATCAAGCTGAGATTGTATGGGAACAGTCTAAGATTGAATGCCAACAAGCATTGACTGCATTACAGCACTAAGATGTTGCATCGTTTCTGCCTGTGCTGCAATGGAAGCCCAACAAAAGCGGCATCAGGTCTGGGTTGCCACGGTCTCTCTGGGAGTCTACCATCCTTTCCAGACTGCAAATGATGGGCTTCATGGTGTGTACAGAGCTTTGTGCAATGTTGGAGGCGGACTCCTCCACACTCCTTTTCATCAGTGAGAGACTCTCGGGCACCCTTGCCATTGCATCTATCATCTCCATGTGCATGCCCATCACCCTTCTTCTAAAGGCATCCCCATCGAGGTCCTCATCTGAGTCCTGTGCAGTGGAACGCACCCTCCAGGGAGCTGGCTCCTGAGCTACCCTCTCCCCCTGGCCTTGCTGCAGCCCGCTCGTTCCCAGTACATCACCCTGTGCAGATCTCGCTACTATACTAGCCCCTAAAGAACACGTAGTGCCGGTATCTGAGCTGGTGCCTGCGGGTGAGACATGCAGTGACACGGCGCGTTCTTCCTCCTCTTCTTCTCTCGCCTCGCTCTCTACGGTGCCCTCAGGGACAGGCTGCTCAGGTGCTTGCTCATTATCTGAAAGCATAAAGGCACAAGAGACGGGTTAAGGTGAGGGGAGAGAGTCAGGAAGGGAGAAAGGTATGCATATAGCATGATTAGCTGGAAAGTGTAAAATACTTGTGGGGTGAGGGGGAAGTGGGATGTGAGAAGAAGGAATAGGGATGAACATACCGTTGTTGTCCCCAAGGCCACGGCGCCCACCACCTGGCATCCAATAGTCTGCAGCACTCTATTTTCCAGTGCAGACAGTGGTTGGGTGTCAGCTTGTCCCCCACCTGTGCGCTCCTGCTCCCACCTGTTGTGAGTCACCTTGGCCTGCAAGAGAAAGGAACGTGTGTGAGTGAGTGTAGAGCAATGTGTTTGGGTGATATGCCTGCCATAGTTGAATAGCTGTCATTGTATGCAAGGTGTGAGATTTGGGTGTGAGTGTTGGTAGGTAGAGATTGTTGGTGGGTGAGTGCTGGGGGTATGGTTCTTTGGGCAGTGTGTGCAGACTGTGTTTCAGACGGTGGTATGTATCATTTGTTGAAGCATTCGCTCACTCTGACCACCCGAGTGAGGTCGTTAAATTTTTCCTGCACTGTGTGTGGGTCCTGGGGCCCACAGTGCTGCCCGAGACGTGCTGTGCTACCTCCCTCCACATGGTGTGGAAGACTTACGGCGAGGGCCTCCTGCCACTTATCGGGTAGAGCACCGCCCTCCTTCTCTGCACAGCGGGCACCAACTCCTCCAATGCTTGGTCTGAAAATCTGCGGGCTCTCTCCCTGGGGTGTGGATCTGCCATGAATACAGCTGCTTGATCATTTGGCTCCTTGGGCGTGGCCTGCTCCTGCTTGCTGACACGGTTACAGGCAGCAATGCTGAGAATGAGGTTCTGCAGCATGAATGAACCTCCCCTTTAAGAACTGGAAAGAGCCTATGGCAATGATAACTTGCGATTAAACGACACCTGATATCCAAAGATGTGCGGGTTAGGTTGATTGGCTATGATAAATTGACCCTTAGTGTTAGGGGGATTAAATACGTGGGGTTACGGGGATAGGGTGGGATATGTGTTGGTGTAGGGGTTACAGGGATCGGGTGGGATATGTGTCGGTGCAGGCTCGATGGGCCGAAATGGCCTCTATCTGCACTGTGGGGTTTCTGTGATTTCTGTGATTTCTGTGATATTGGTTAGTGCTTTGAGTGTAATGCCACTGAGCTAGGCCTTTCTTTGAGCAATGACACTAAATTTTGTGTGCAGCAAGATTTATTAGTGCCTGGCACTAAATCTCAAACTTTTCCAGAGTTAGCGCCCATTCCTAGGCGATAATGAATTTCTCGCCCTTTATCTTCAGCTGGCAGAGAGCCTCGATTCAGGCTATTTCTGTGCTCTCAACTTTGCTGTATCAGCTTTCATGAAACTGTTGGGTAGCTTTTGATAGTTTTCTAGATTAGCATGTATAAGAACATAAGAAATAGGAGCAGGAGTAGGCCTTTCGACCCCTCGAGCCTGCTCTGCCATTCAATAAGATCATGGCTGACCGAGTTTGGCCACAACTCCACTTTCCTGCCTGTTCCCCATAACCCTTGACTCCCCTGTAATGCAAAAATCTGTCTATCTCTGCCTTGAATATATTCACTGACTCAGCCTCCACAACTCTCTGGAGTAGAGAATTCCAAAGATTCACGACCCTCTGAGAGAAGAAATTCCTCCTCATCTCGATAAGGTCCCACATAAGAGATTAGCGTGCAAAATTAAGGCACATGGGATTGGGGGCTGTAGTGTATGTACCTTTAAGAGAGAACACTTTTACAGCTCCTGTATACTGTAGTACCGGCAGTGACCACATGCCTCTGTACTGTTAGTCTTTAGACTACCCTCCTCCAGTAAACACCTGTTGATTGTTAATTTACAGCCTCCGTCTAGTTATTGGAAAACATCATACTTTAAGAAGCACGGATTCAACAGTGGCGACGAGGTCGATTCGAATCTACCTGCAACTCTGCATTTCCTTTCAAGGATTCACTCCGGGAGGACGGTGGAAGAAAGTCGAGGCCAGAAGCACGGGCGTCGACCACGAGCAACCGCCCAGTCATCCGGCAGAGAGTGAACATCGCAGGGGAGGCTGTTGAGAGCTGGGCTTGGTTCTCCAGCCACGACGATCCAGCAACAGACTGGCAACAGGTACAGCGCAGACCCTTCCTGGACAGCGGCGGCTGGAGCCGACCGATGGCACAGAAAAGGCCGAGCAGCGTCGATGGGGTAAGAGAGAGGGTGAAGCGCACAGGGCGCAGCCGGGGGTTGAAAACCGAGCGGCGTCGACGGAAAACAAAAAGAGAGAGAGGGTAAAGCAGCAGCCGGGGTTCAGGACCGAGCGGCGGCAACGAGAGAGGCGCACAGGAGAATGCGCAGAGCACAGCCAGGGTTCAAGGGCTGAACAGTGTCCGCGGGGGAAAGAAAGGAAGTGCGGGAGACGCCACTGAGCCGTGGAGAAGAAGGGAGAGCGCGGGAGACACCATTTTAGAAGCCGCAGCGGAGAAGAAGGGCGAGCGCGGGAAGAAAGGAAAGTGCGGGAGACGCCATTTTCTGCCAGCGGAGAAGAAGGGAGAGCGCGGGAGATGCCATTTTAGACAGTTTAATCACACCCAGGGATGCCGAAGAGTGGCAGTATCACTGCGTTCGACAATGAAGTCGAAGATTGGGCGACATATGTGGAACGCATTGAGGTGTACTGCAAGGCGTATGAAGTGCCAGATGCTAGGAAAGCACTGGTTTTGTTGAATTCCATGGGTGCAAAAACTTATGGCTTACTGTGAAACCTAATAACCCCAGAGAAGCCAGTGGATAAGAATTTCGAAAGCATAGTGGAAATCCTACAGGACCACTTAAACCCCACACCGCTGCTGATAGCAGAAAGATTTAAGTTCCTCAAAAGGAACCAGCATAAAGACGAAAGTAATGCTGAGTACTTAACGGAACTGCGCAAGCTATCGAAACACTGCCAGTTTGGATTGGGACTAGCAGATACGTTAAGGGACAAGTTTGTGTGTGGGCTTCAAAGTGAAGGAACCCAGAAACGGCTTCTATCAGAAAAGGATCTTACGCTGGACAAGGCTTTCAGCATGGCAGTATCACACGAAGTAGCCGCACGGGGCGCTGCAGAGATACAACGGAGACCGCAAGAATATAGCACCAATGAAATGTCATATGGAGCAGGGAAGTGTTATCCCTGCGGCAGAACAACACACGACCAGAAGGATTGTTGGTTCAAGGACCAAGTGTGCAGACAGTGTGGAAAAGCAGGACACATAGCAAGAGTCTGCAGGTCAGGGAAGAAAACCAGCAGCAAGAAATCTCCACAGGAGAAGTACAAAAAGGTACATAAGGTGATGGACAGTAGTTCAGACGAACAGAAAAGTGATACAGACTCCGGAAGCAAGGAGCTGGGTTGTCTGAAACTACATAAGGTAATCAAAATGGAGGATCACCAGACTATCTGGGTCACGCTCAAGATAGACGGAATCCAAGTGAAAATGGAATTGGACACAGGATCAGCCCTAACAGTCATAAACCAAAGGGACTACAAGCGGCTATTTTCACATATACCCTTGAAAGCTACAGAGATTGTCTTGAAGACGCACAAGGAGCAAAAAGTCTACCCCAAAGGAAAAATAAGGGTGAACGTGATATACAAAGGCCAGGAAGTACCTAAAATGGACCTATATGTATTGCCAGATGGAGGACCACCACTATTAGGACGAGAATGGATCCGGAAGATACGATTAGATTGGCATTCCATACATGCACTGAAGGTTGAGGCCAAAAAGGATGACGACGTCACACCTGGTTGTAGGGGGTTTGTCTTGCTCGTTCTGGTCTCCTACCAGGCTTCGTGCAATAATTACCCTTGAGTGGTTCGACCCACTCTTCCCTACGGTTCTAGACCTTGGACTTAGGTGCAGGGAACTGTAGTGCAGAGAAAGACTCAATAGACCAGGTTGAATAGCACGAAATGAATGCTTTTATTATTAAACAGTTTGCAGCATTACAAAATACATATCATAAGCACAAATCAAAGCGACTACAAGCATGCACATATCTATAAACTTGATTCCATGGAAATGGGAAACACACGGCACATCGAAAAAAGGGAAACACATTACGATTACCCTTACCCTCTCCCTCCCTTTAGACCTAAACTAAGTTTCGACTTGAGGAACTCGGGATCATGCTCACCACTTTCAGATTCGCAAAAGAGGGGGTTCGCAGCCTTTCGGCACAGCTTTCCGTCGTCACGTGGATTTGGAAACTTCTGGCGCAGCTTGTTTTTCTCTCTCTCTCAGGCGATGAGGCAGTGGACACAGCCTTGATGAGCGCTCGTCAAGGATGGATCAGTTAAAGCTGTTGTGGATTTGGATTCATGGAGGAGTCTCTGCCACCGATGTGATGTTGAATAACTGGATGCACATGGGAGAGTCCAGTGAGGAAAACCCTGAGAATGGGATGTTGAGGCACGAGAGTGCTAGGCCCGGAATGTCCTTTTCCTCCGGCCTGGATCGTCGGTTTTCCTGAGGGTGTCTTCTTCTTCGGCCTGGGTCGTCGATGATCTCCCGACAACGGTACCCGGGCCACCCTCGTCGTCTTCCCGTCGTGGCCGAGCCTTGTCTGGCTGAACACCGACCACGTTGTCCTTTTCCAAAATGTCCGTCCGAAGCGTCTTTAAAAGAAGAAACGTCCTGATCGAATTCCGAAGCTACCGAGGTAGAAGAGGCGCCGATGGACTTTTCAAAATCCATAGTTATACCCTTTTGGGCCAGTCTTATCTCCCGCCAGATCATAGTCCAGTCTTTGTAATATTTTTGGCGGGCAGAAATCTCTGCAGGGGCGCTTTGTCTTGTAACGGGAGCCGGTGATAGCTTAACTGGCCTTCCTGTCCGATAATGTCTTTTACTTTGTCACCGTAACTCGGTTCGCATATTGATCGGTCTGGAGATTTCCCTTGATGGCTGTTAAACGTTTTTTCCTTTGTACATTAAATGGGTTTAAGTGTTCATTCATTGTCCGCCCATATCTTGATGGGCCCCATCCTGTTGCCTGAAACTGTCTTGTACTTAGAATCCAATTGAATATGTATGCCCATTTCCCTGAGTTTCGGTTTTCCGATACTGGCTTTCGCGGGCTTACTCTTCTCAATCCACAAGCCTGTCTGTCTTGCAGTAACAGAAATCAAATGGTCCAAGAAACTGATCACGAGGTCCGGTGGCCATTTTGTATGCCCTTTTAACAAAGGTTTTATCTGTACAAGCTTCTTTTGGTCAATAAAGCTGTATTATTAATCCTGTTATCTCGTGTGATTATATAATGAAAATTTTCGAATCTTACATGGTCGACTGTCAAAAATGCTAACTGACGCACAAGAAGTGTTCCAGGAGGGACGCGGAACACTGAAAGGCATAACAGCGACGATTAAAATAGAGGCAAATGCAAGCCCAAAGTTTTATACGGCCAGACTGGTGCCTTATGCGATCCAACCAGCCGTCGAAGCAGAGCTGGAAGGGTTGGAACGTTCAGGAGTACTGTCCAAAGTAGACTGGAGCGAGTGGGCTACACCCGTCGTTCCTGTAATGAAGAGGTCGTTGAGTAATACGCCTGGGGAACCAAAGAAGGTCCGCATCTGTGGGGATTTTAAGGTGAAAGTGAACCCAGTCCTTCACACGGTACAATATCCACTTCCACGGATTGAGGATATTTTCGCCTCGCTATCTGGAGGTAAACGCTTCACCAAAATTGATCTGGCCCAGGCGTACCTGCAAATGGAGGTAGAAGAAGCCTCGAAACAATACCTCACGATCAACACTCATAAAGGTCTCTACCAATACAACCGGCTGGTGTTCGGGGTAGCATTGGCTCCGGCTATTTGGCAAAGGGCAATGGATCAAGTCCTGCAAGGGATTCCAGGGACCCAGTGTTATTTGGATGACATCCTGGTCACGGGCGAAAATGACAGTGATCACCTCGCCAACCTGGAGAAGGTGCTCACTAGATTAAAGGAATATGGGCGACGAGCTAATCGCCACAAGTGCGAGTTTTTCCAGAAGCAGATCTCGTATTTGTTGTATCCGTGTGTTAATGGAGACACGGAATGCAGGAGTTGGTTTAACAGGTGTTTACTGAACAAAGTCTGGAGGTGAACTAAAAGATACAAGACGCTATACAGGCTTATATACCCGCGTGGTCACTACCGGTATTACAGTACACAGGGGCTCTTAAAGGTACATACACTACAATTCCTCCCCTTTTAGATAATTAGTACATAACATTTTAAGTAATCATTAATTAACATGTTTACAAGAACAATAATCTACACATTTGCTGCAGTTAATCAATTATAAGTCAGTCTCTCTGGAGGCTTCCTGACTCGGTCCGGATAACGCCTCGGTGGTGTAGTAGTTTTCGGTGGTGTAGTAGGTTCTTTTGGCAAGGTCGATTCGGCTTGAATGCCAGTGTCGGGTTCATCTGGTTCCAGTATCACCGGATCGGAGGTAGATACTATGGGTATCTCTGCTTCATCATTAGGCATATAGAGTTGTGGTGTAGGTTGTCCCTTTTCGGATGACTCTATGATCTGGTCAGCATGGCGCCTTATTATGCTTTCACCAGGTATACATCAGCGGTCCTAGTCGTGTGCAAATAGTTCCAGGCTGCCATTTCTCGGTACGGTAGTCCCGGGCCAGAACTTGTTGACCAATCTGGAAGGTTCTAGTTGGCCTTTCATTCATGCCTTGAAATTGTCGGTTCTCTACATCCCTTCTGATGTTTGGCTTGATCAAATCCAGCCGGCATCTTAGTCTTCTATTGAAAAACATCATGGCGGGAGTTTGGTTTGTAACCACATGTGTTGCATTCCTGTATGCAAACAAAAAGTTATCTACCTTATGCTGTAGATTTATGTCTTCATTGTCCATGGCCTTTATGGCCTTCTTGAAGGTCTGGACAAACCTTTCAGCTTATCCATTGGTGGCGGGATGGTATGGGGCGGACGTGTAGTGCTAAACCCATTGTTTTTTAAGAACTTCCTGAATTCTTCGGACACAAATTGCGGTCCATTATCAGAACAGATCTGTTCAGGCAGCCCATTCCTGGCAAATATGGTCCTTAATACTGTGATGGTTTTTTCCGTGGTGGTGGAGGACATCTTTATTACCTCCGGCCACTTGGAGTGTGCATCAACCGCGATTAAGAACATTGAGTCCATAAATGGACCAGCAAAGTCGATATGTACCCTTTGCCATGGAGATGAGGGCCACTCCCATGGATGTAGAGGGGCTTGTGGTGGGGCGTTTTGGACCTTCTGGCATCCTAGACAGCTCTTGGTCATTTCTTCAATGCCTCCATCGATACCTGGCCACCACACAAACGCTCTGGCTAGGTTCTTCATTTTCACTCCACCCAGATGCCCCTCGTGAAGCTCCTTTAGCACTTTACCCTGGAGTTTGGGTGGAATCACCACTCTGGATCCACACATCAAGGTTCCTCGGCACACTGACAGCTGTTCTCTTCTTTGTGAGAATGCTGGCAACAGTGGTTCGCCATGTGCTGGCCATCCCTTCACCGTTAAATCGTAGACTCGTGAGAGAGTCGGGTCATTTCTCGTTTCCTTTTCAATGGTAGAATTTGTTACTGGTAGACATTCTACTATGTTTGAGTGGAACATCTCCACTGGGTCCACTGCAGGTGCCTCTTCTACCGTTGGCAACGGTAGGCGCGATAAACCATCAGCATTCCCATGCTGTTTTGATCCTTTGTATTCTATGTCATATTGGTGTGCCCCTAGGAAAAGGGACCACCTCTGTAGCCTTTGCGCAGTCATAATGGGAACGCCCTTTTTAGGGTTGAATATGGAGATGAGGGGTTGATGGTCAGTCAACAAGGTAAATTTTTGTCCGTGTAGGTAATGGTTGAATTTCTTCACTCCCCACACCAGGCTGAGTGCTTCCCTGTCGATCTGGGCATAGTTACGCTCAGCTGAGTTCCATGAGCGTGACGCAAAAGCTATCCGCCGCTCCGAGCCATCAGGGAATCTATGCGATAATACCGCTCCTACGCCGTAAGGGGATGCATCGCACGCCAGTCTGATTGGCAGTGATGGGTTGTAATGAGCCAACACTTCCTTGGACGTGATCAAGCCTTTGCATTTCTGGAAGGCACGTTTACAATCTTCGCTCCATTTCCAAATTACTCCCGTTTATAGCAGTGCGTTAAGAGGGTGCAGAACAGTTGACAAGTTCGGTAAAAATTTATGATAGCAATTTATCAATCCCAGGAACGACCTTAATTGTGAGACATTTTCAGGTGCTGGGGCTTTTATGACCGCATCAATTTTTTCAGGTGACTTATGCAACCCTTCTTCGTTAATTATATGGCCACAATATGATATTTGTTTTTGGAAAAATTCGCACTTGGGGCGATTTGCTCGTAGGCCCCGTTCTCTCAGCCTAGTGAGCACCTGCTCCAAATTGGCAAGGTGCTCGTTGTCGTTTTCTCCTGTTACAAGGATGTCGTCTAGGTAGCACTGAGTCCCCGGAATCCCTTGCAGGACTTGCTCCATAGCTCTTTGCCAGATAGCTGGAGCTGATGCTACTCCGAAAACCAGTCGATTGTACTGGTACAGGCCTTTGTGTGTGTTTATCGTGAGATACTTTTTAGAGGCCTCCTCAACCTTAATCTGTAGATATGCCTGTGCCAAGTCAATTTTGGTGAAACTTTTCCCTCCGGATAGTGAGGCGAAAATATCTTCTATCCTTGGAAGAGGATACTGTATCGTGTGAAGCACCGGGTTTAAAGTCACCTTGAAGTCCCCGCAGATGCGAATTTTTCTCTGTTCTTCAGATTTATCATTATTCAACGTTTTCTTCATGACCGGGACGATGGGTGTTGCCCACTCACTCCAATCTACCTTGGATAACTCGCCTGCTTTTTCCAAATTCTCCAGCTCTGCCTCGACTGCTGGACGAATTGCGTATGGCACCGGCCTTGCCTTAAAAAACTTGGGACTTGCCGCATCTTCCACTTTTATGAGGCGGTGACGCCTTTCAAGGTTCCTAGTTCCTGTTGAAACACTTCTTTGGCGTTAGCCAAGATGTCTTTTAATCGTTCAGGTATGACGTCATCATCATTTTTTTTCTTACTGGTCACCGTCAGTGCCTGAATGGAGTGCCAGTCTAAACGTATCTTCCTGATCCATTCACGTCCCAACAACGGTGGACCACCATCTTGCAGAACGTATAAATACAACTTCTGTATTTCCTTGCCGTTGTATACAACAGGCACCTTTATTTTCCCTCTGGGGTATACTTTCTGCCCCGTATATGTCTTCAAGATAATGGATGTGTCTTTCAAAGGTATATGCGGAAATGGCCGCTCGTAATCCCATCGACTTATGACGGTCAGAGCTGATCCTGTATCTAGCTCCATTTTAACTAGGGACCCCGCTATCGTGAGGGTAACTCAAATGGTCTGGTAATCTTCTTTGGCAATTACATTATGTAATTTGAGACAGCTTAGTCTCTTGTTTCCAGAGTCGCTATCGCTCTTCTGGTCTTCGGAGCTACTGTCTGTCATCATTTGTACCTTTCTGTACTTTTCCTTATTGATTTTTTTTCTGTCAGTGGATTTTTTGTTTCCAGATCAGCATACACATGCAATGTGTCCCATCTTTCCGCATTGCCTGCATGCTTTGTCCTTGAACCAGCAGTCCCTCTGGTCATGGGTGGATCTGCCGCAGCAATAACATCTCTCGAAACCCCGTGTCATTTCATGGGTGCCGAAGCCCTGTGGCTTTTGCTGTATCTCTGCAGCTCCTCTTGCTGCTGCTTCGTATGATACAGCCACACTGAAAGCCTTGTCCAGTGTCAAATCATTCTCAGAAAGTAGCCTTTTCTGTGTTCCTTCACTTAGGAGACCGCAGATGAATTTGTCTCGTAGAGAATCTGCCAGTCCTGCCCCGAATTGGCAGTGCTTTGACAGCTTTCTTAATTCGGTGAGGTAATCAGCGTTACTTTCATTCTTGTGCTGATTCTTCCTGAAGAATTTGAACATTCCGCTATCAGCAGCGGTGTTGGGTTTAAGTGCTCCTGTAGGGTATCAACAATCTCCTTAAAATTCTTGCCCATCGGTTTGGCTGGAGTGATTATGTTTCATAACAGCCCGTATGTTCTTGCGCCCATCAGATTTAGAAGTACCGATGCCTTTTTATCATCCTCTACTTCATTCGCTGTGCAATATACCTCCACTCTTTCCACATATGTGGTCCAATCCTCTATATCACTATCGAAAGCAGTAATATTGCCAGTCTTAGGCATCCTGAAAATCAAAAATGGCGCCCCCGCGCTTTCCTTTCTTCCCTGTCGAGAAAAAAATGGTGCCTCCCGCGCTTTCCCGCCGCTGCCGCTGCTGACAACGCTGTCCTTCGCGGTTTTTATTTACACAGATATTTTTAATAGTTGGAGACTCGTTCCCGCCGGACTCTCTGGGACTTTTCCCTCCCTCTGCTTGGTCCGAATGCCGACCTGCTTTGCAGCGCCGGCCGTCTCCCGAGTGCTCCACCCTCCGTCTCTGTTTGCCTCCGCCTTCCGACTCGCTGCTCGGCCCCGCTGCAGAGCCACCCAATCGAGCCCCAGCCCGCCGCCCAGGAAGGATTAGTGCAGTACCTGCCACCAGCCCGGATAGCTGGTGAAACCACAGTTTTTTTTTCTTCGACCTTCGTCTGAGGAATCGATCTCCTTGAGGTGCTGCCGAATTGCAGGTAAGTCCGTTTCCAATTCGTCGCCACTGTTGTATCCGTGTGTTAATGGAGACACGGAATGCAGGAGTTGGTTTAACAGGTGTTTACTGAACAAAGTCTGGAGGTGAACTAAAAGATACAACACGCTATACAGGCTTATATACCCGAGTGGTCACTACCGGTATTGCAGTACACAGGGGCTCTTAAAGGTACACACACTACAGTAGTGTGGCCACGTTATTGATGAAGAGGGGTTACATAAGTCCCCTGAAAAGATTGAGGCAGTAGTCAAGGCTCCAGCACCGGAAAATGTGTCACAACTGAGGTCGTTCCTCGGGCTGGTGAACTACTACCATAAGTTCTTACCAAATTTGTCTACAGTATTACATCCACTGAACACCCTACTGCAAACGGGGGTACCATGGAAGTGGAATGACGAATGTAAACGAGCTTTCCAGAAGTGCAAAGAATTGATCACATCAAAAGAGGTGTTGGCCCATTTCAACCCAGCACTACCAATTCAGTTGGCATGTGATGCATCACACTATGGTATTGGAGCGGTGCTGTCGCACAAATTCCAGACGGGTTGGAGAGGCCAGTAGCCTTTGCGTCTTGGTCACTAACCTCAGCCAAGCGCAACTATGCCCAGATCGACAGGGAGGCCCTCAGCCTAGTATGGGGAGTAAAAAAACTCAACCACTATCTGCATGGGCAGAAGTTCACCTTGCTGACTGACCACCAACCACTTGTCTCCATCTTTAATCCAAAGAAGGGCATTCCGGTGATGACTGCACAACGGCTACAAAGATGGCCCTTTTTCTAGAGGCGAACCAATATGAAGTAGAGTATAAGGGCACGAAACAGCATGGAAACGCTGATGGGCTATCACGCCTGCCACTGCCTACTGTGGAGGAAGCACCAGCAGTGGACCCTATCGAAATATTTAATTCATCGATAATTGAACGATTGCCAGTAACTAACGCGGATATAGAGAAGGAGACCCGCAATGATCCGACACTGTCTCGGGTATATGATTTGCCGGTGAAGGGATGGCCAACACATGGCGACTCACTGTTGCCAGCATTCTCATCCAGAAGAGAACAGCTGTCAGTATGCCAGGGGAGAGTGATGGATCCCGAGTGGTAATTCCACCCAAGTTAAGGGAGAGAGTGCTCAATGAGCTTCACGAAGGCCATCTGGGAGGGGTGAAAATGAAAAGCCTTGCTAGGGCTTATGTGTGGTGGCCAGGGATCGATCAACAAATCGAGGACCGAACAAAGAGCTGCTCAGGATGCCAGAAGGTCCAAAATGCACCACTACATGCCCCTCTACACCCATGGGAGTGGCCCTCCTCTCCATGGCAATGGGTGCATATTGATTTTGCTGGGCCATTCATGGACTCAATGTTTTTAATAGCAGTGGATGCGCACTCGAAATGGCCTGAGGTGATCAAAATGTCCTCCACCACTACAGAGAAAACGATTGCAGTCCTACGGACCATATTTGCCAGGAACGTCTTGCCAGAGCAGATTTGATCTGATAACGGACCACAGTTTGTGTCCGAAGAGTTTCGGAAATTTATGAGAAGGGATGGGGTAAGGCATTACACATCCGCCCCGTATCATCCAGCCACAAATGGATTGGCTGAGAGGTTCGTACAAACCTTTAAAAAGGCGATAAGGGCCATGTGCGATGATGAAATTCCACTACAGCATAAGGTGGACAATTTTCTGTTAGCCTACAGAAATGCGACACATGCAGTTACCAACCAGACCCCGGCCATGATGTTCTTTAACCGAAGGTTGAGATCTCGTCTGGATTTGCTCAGACCAAATATGCGAAGAAATGTTGAGGATAAGCAATTCCAGCACATCAATGAGAAGCCGACAAGGAGCTTCAATGTAGGACAACCAGTCTTGGCCCGTGACTTCTGAACAGAGAAATGGCAACCCAGAACGATAGGCACACGGCAGGGGCCATTAATGTACACAGTGGATGTCGGGGAGAACATTGTGAGATGCCACATCGACCAGATCCTAGCGTCACAGGAACGAGTCAACCCCATGTCTCGCGTACCTGGGGATGAACCCGACATACCGGTAGCATCTACCTCAGAAACAGTAGCAGCAGAACCTGATGAACTAACCGACGAAAGGGGGCTGGAATCGCCTCCGCACCAAGAACAAGAACCACAGGAAAGGCGCTATCCAGAAAGGATCAGGAAGCTGCCCCAAAGACTGAATCTATAAATGGACTATTTCAGTTTAATGTGCATGTTAAAGTGTTAACTGTTATTTGAATGTTATGGGTACTGTTAATCTAAAAGGGGAGGAATTGTAGTGTATGTACCTTTAAGAGAGAACTACTTTTACAGCTCCTGTATACTGTAGTACCGGCAGTGACCACACCTGCATATAAGCCTTGAGCATGCTGCCTCTGTACTGTTAGTCTTTAGACTACCCTCCTCCAGTAAACACCTGTTGATTGTTAATTTACAGCCTCCGTCTAGTTATTGGAAAACATCATACTTTAAGAATCACGGATTCAACAGGGGCAAGGTATTGATTTGGATAGAGAACTGGTTTGCGGACAGAATGCAAAGAGTTGGAATAAACGGGTCGTTTTCCGAGTGGCAGGCAGTGACTAGTGGGGTACCGCAAGGATCAGTCCGAGGACCCCAGCTGTTCACAATATATATTAATGATCTGGACGAGGGAATTGGATGTAATATCTCCAAATTTGCAGACGACACAAAGCTGGGTGGGAGGGTATGCTGCGAGGAGGATGTCGTGAAACTCCAGTACGATTTGGACAGGTTGGGTGATTGGGCAGAAACATGGCAAATGCACTATAATGGGGCAGAAATTCAGGTCGGGGGCTTGCCGCGCGTGCAAGCCCCCGATCTGCACTTACCCGACGCGCCTGCCGTTCACCTCCAGGGACGCCTGGAATTCCTGTTTGAAAGAGAAGAATCCCGGGCAGCGTCTGACGTCACGCCGCCCAGGAGTGCAGCCAGCGCGAAGCCTGGAGCGCGCTGTGCAACTGAGACACGCCCCTTGAGGTCTCAGTTTAATAGGACACGCCCCCAATGTTTCTCACAAGCTACAAAGCATTTTTACATGCAGAGCAGCATTTCAAATAGGTTTTTGGTATTTTTATGAAGCTTTTGGTAACTTTTATAAACTTTTAAAAATGTTTACATTATTTTGAAGAATCTGAAGTAGTTTTAAACAGAATTAAAGCAATTTAAAGACTTTTAAAAGCCCTGAAAGAATTTTTTTCATTCCATTTATTTATTTAGCAACGTCGTCGTCATACGTGTCTTCACACTGTTCCCTTTGGGGAACTGTATGAAGTGGTGGAAGGATTTGTGGACGTGATTAACGCTCCTTCCGTGACCGTAACCATCTTTGTACCAGCCATTATGGTGGTTAGTCCTATGGCGGGAGGGTTTTACGGGCTCCCACAAGCTGTACGAGGAGGGGGGGCCACCCACACCCATGGACGCAAATATCCCACTGGATGTCAACCCAGAATTTAGAGCCGGAGCTCCGACTCCACTTGCCGGGACTGTCTGAAGCGGGGTTCGAAACCCTACCCCGTCTGGCCCAGCAGCGGGGATCCTACCGCTACGTCAAAGGCCCACTCCGATTAGCAACGTGAAATGGCTGGAATGAGCACAATTCACGGCATTAAAAGAACTCACAATTGAACTGATGATGACCTCAGCAATCTCCTCAACGAGGTGGAGGCACAGCGCCTGCTCATCATTGGTAATGAGAAGTCCAAGGCGCCGCAAAAAGGACAGATGATAGCTTGGTCTTTCAAGTGGCAGCATAGGGCTCCAGTCACGGGGAGGGAAAAGGTGCAGGAAATGTATGGGTGTCACCTTTTGCGTGGAGTGGGCCTTTTGCGTAGCGGTAAGCATCCCCGCCGCTGGGCCAGAAGGAGTAGGGTTTCGAACCCCGCTCCAGACAGTCCCGGCAAGTGGAGTCGGAGCTCCAACTATAAATTCTGGGTGGACATCCAGCGGGATACTTGCGTCCGCGGGTGTGGGTGCCCCCCCCCTCAGATGGGTTGTGGGAGCCCGTAAAACCCTCACACCATAGGACTAACCACCCTAATGGCTGGTATGAAGATGGTTATGGTCACGGAAGGAGCGTTAACGTGGCCAGAAATCCTTCCACCACTTCATACAGTTCCGAAAGGGAACAGTGTGAGGATACGTATGACGATGACCTCTTGTGCAATGCACCTCCTTGGACCCTCAGTCGCAGATGCGAGGGGGCAAATCGTGCAATTGTTAAATTTTTCATTTTATTGACATGTAAAATGTTGGCCCAGTAATTCCGTTCCCAACGCGTGAGTGTGGTCGGGGTACTCACGCGTCTGGCCGGAGGAAATGCCGGTTTTCAGCATGCACAGCGCATGCGGGGAAAACCGGCATTTCCTGTCCTTGAACGAAGGGGTTCAGAGGCAGAACACGTGCGACTGCACAGGCAGTGCGTGCGCAGTAAAATTCGCCGATTTCATTCATGCTTTCAGTGAGGTTAAGTCCTTACAACTTACACATGAAAAAAGCATGAGTACAGTTGCTCCAGAGGCTGCGGAGGAAGATATATTTTATCCTGGAGCTTCTGAAAGGCAATATTTTTGTTTGGGAAAGGGAGGAAAGTTATTTTAAGAAATGCTGAGGTAAGTTTTAAAGTTTATTTTTATTTTTTAAAATGGGTTTTCAGTACTGTAGGTAGAAGGAGCAATTGTGGCTATGTGAATTGAATTTGCTGTGTTTATTAAATGTGAAAATGACTCCAACATTTTTAAGAAAGAAACTTTTCATCAGTAATATATTCTTTTAAGTAATTATGTATGTGTGTTTGTATATATTCCTTTGCATATATGTATGTATGTATATATTCCTTTACTTATGTGTATGAATGTATGTATTTAATTGACTTTCAGAGAAAGTAACTTATTGGAAAATCATAATTAAATACATACATTCATACACATAAGTAAAGGAATATATACATACATACATATACGTAAAGGAATATATACAGACATACATACATAATTACTTAAAAGAATATATTACTGATGAAAGGTTTCTTTCTGAAAAATGTTGGAAATGTTACATTACTCATTTTAGAACAGTCATTTTCACATTTAATAAACACAGCAAATTCAATTCACACAGCCACAATTGCTCCTTCTACCTACAGTACTGTAAACCCGTTTTTTAAAAAAAAATTAAACTTTAAAACTTACCTCAGCATTTCTTAAAATAACTCTCCTCCCTTTCCCAAACAAAAATATTCCTTTCAGAAGCTCCACGATAAAATATATCTTCCTCCGCAGCCTCTGGAGCAACTTTACACATGCTTTTTTCATGTGTAAGTTGTAAGGACTTAACCTCACTGAATCCATGAATGAAATATATTTCTTAAGGCTAAAGGGGTCAAGGGATATGGGGAGAAGGCAGGGACATGGTACTGAATTTGGATGATCAGCCATGACCTCATTGAATGGCGGAGCAGGCTCGAAGGGCCGAATGGCCTACTCCTGCTCCTACCTTCTATGTTTCTATGTTTCTATGGTCTTATATGGGTGACCCCTTATCCTGAAACTATACCCCCTAGTTCTAGATTCCCCCATAGAAACATAGCAGATAGGAGCAGGAGTAGGCCATTCGGCCCCTCGAGCCTGCTCCGCCATTTAATGAGATCACGGCTGATCATCCAAATTCAGTACCCTGTCCCTGCTTTCTCCCCATATCCCTTGACCCCTTTAGCCTTAAGAAATATATCTAACTCCTTTTTGAATATGTTTAATGAATTGGCCTCAACTGCCTTCCATGGTAGAAAATTCCACAGGTTCACCACTCTCTGGGTGAAGAAATTCCTCCTCACCTCAGTCCTAAATGGCTTACCCCTTATCCTTAGACTGTGACCCCTGGATCTGGACTCCCCTGCCATCGGGAACATCCTTCCTGGATCTAGACTATCTAGTCCTGTTAGAATTTTATAAGTTTCACTGAGATCCCCTCTTATTCTTCTAAACTCTAGCGAATATAAGCCTAATCGACCCAATATCTCCTCATACGTCATTTCTGCCATCCCAGGTATCAGTCTGGTGAATCTTCGCTGCACTCCCTCCATGGCAAGAACATCTTTCCTCAGATAAGGCGACCAAAACTGCACACAATACTCAAGCTGTGGTCTCACCAAGGCCCTGTACAACTGCAGCAAGACATCCTTGCTCCTGTACTGGAATCCTCTCGCTATGAAGGCCAACATACCATTTGCCTTCTTAACCGCCTGCTGCACCTGCACTGGTGCACAAGGACACCCAGGTCTCGTTGCACTTCCCCTTTTCCCAATCTGTTGCCATTCAGATAATAATCGGTCTTCCTGTTTTTGCCACCGAAGTGGATAACTTTGCATTTATCCACATTACACTGCATCTGCCATGCATCTGCCCAATCACCCAACCTGTCCAAATCATACTGGAGTTTCTCTGCATCCTCCTCACAGCGCACATGCCCACCCAGCTTTATGTCGTCTGCAAACTTGGAGATAATACATCTAGTTCCCTTGTCTAGATCATTAATATATATTGTGAATAGCTGGGGTCCTAGCACTGATCCCTGCGGTACCCCAGTAGTCACTGCCTGCCACTCGGAAAAGACCCGTTTATTCTAACTCTTAGCTTCCTGTCTGCCAATCAGTTCTCTATCCAAGTCAGTATCTTACCCCCAATCCCATGTGCTTTAACTTTGCATGCTAATCTCTTATACGGGACTTATCAAAAGCCTTCTGAAAATCCAAATACAACACATCCACTGGTTCTCCCTTATCTATTCTACCAGTTGCATCCTCAAAAAATTCCAGTAGATTAGCCAAGCATGATTTACCTTTTCTATATCCATGTTGACTTTGTCTGATCCTGTCACTGTTTTCCAAGTGCTCTGCTATTACATCCTTTATAATGGACTCTAGCATTTTCCCCACTACCGATGTCAGGCTTACCAGCCTATACTTCCCCGTTTTCTCTCTACCACCTTTTTTAAATAGTGCAGTTACATTAGCTATCCTCCAATACATGGGAACTGTTCCAGAGCCTATAGAATTTTGGAAGATGACCAGCAATGCATCTACTTTTTCTAGGGCCACTTCCTTAAGTACCCTAGGATGTAGATTATCAGGCCCTGGGGATTTATCGGCCTTCAATCCCATCAATTTCCCTAACACAATTTCCCTACAAATACTGATTTCATTCAATTCCTCCCTCTCATTAGATCCTATGGCCTAGAAATTCAGTGGGCTGCGCCACCCGTTAGCACCTTAAGAGGGCGCTAATTGGGTCGGAAGCCACTGGCCATGCCTCCCGCTAAATTTAGCGGGACGCTAATGGTGGCGCTAGCCGTTAGCGCTGCGCCGCTACCTATGATGTCATCGGTGTACGCAGCACCCCACTGGCGCCCTGATCACGATATTTAGATGCACCCCCTGATTTAACACCAGACGCTATGTGCGACCAGTTCAGGGGGGCCTACCTGCGGCGGTAGAGGCGCTAATTAAAGGAGCGGTGCGGGGTGGCCATTTTTGTTGCTGGCCGCCTGCCAGCACCTCTCCGCGCTGCCGTCCCCAGCCTCCTGAAGCCCACCCGCAGAGTGCCGACTGCGTTCCAAGAGCCTGGCACTGCTCCTCAGTGCCGGGCTCTTTTGCTGGCACTCGCGATCCTTGGGGGCCCAGCTTGGCCCCAGATCACGCTGAACAAGGCCCCTCCCCTTTAAGAAGGGGAGGAAGGCCTGCAGTACCACAGCGCGATGTGCCGCAGCGTGTGGCGCAGCGGCATGTTGCACAGCGATATTCAGTTGCAGCGCCCCAAGAGGAATCTGGGGCGCCTCCAGTAGCGCCGCGCTTCCCTTTGTGGCACTCCAACTGAATTTCTGGCGGGCGGCTGCAACTACTTCCGGGGCGCTACTTTTAGCGCCCTGACGAGGCTGGTGCCCCAAACGGGGCTATAGTCAATTTCTAGGCCTATGTTCCCCGACATCTCTGGGAGGTTATTTGTGTCCTCCTTTTTGAAGACAGAACCAAAGTATGTATTTAATTGGTCAGTCATTTCTTTGTTCCCCATTGTAAATTCTCCTGATTCTGACTGCAATGGACCTACACTTGACTTCACCAAACTTTTTCTCTTCACATATCTATAGAAGCTTTTACAGTCAGTTTTTATGTTCCCTGCAAGCTTGTTCTCATTTTCTATTTTCCCCCTCTTAATTAATCCCTTTGTCCTCCTTTGCTGAATCCTAAGCAGCTCCCAATCCTCAGGTTTGCTGCTTTTTCTGGCCAAATTATATGTCCTCTCCTTGGATCTTTTGCCATCCCTAATTTTCCTTTTTAGCCACGGTTGAGTCACCTTTTTTGTTTTACTTTTATTTCAAACAGGGATAAACAAATTCTGTAGTTCATCCATGCGATCTTTAAATGTTTGCCATTACCTATCCACTGTCAACCCTTTAAGTAACGTTCCCCAATCCATCCTAGCCAGCTTGTGCTTCATACCATCGTAGTTTACTTTACATAAATTTAGGGCCCTCGTCTCTGAGTCAAATACTTCACTCTCTAGCTTAATGAAGAATTCAATCATATTGGCCCAGAAATTTGGATCTCCACAGGTGAGTACGCACGGGGTACTCACACGTAAGCCCAATGGAAGTGTCGGTTTCCTGCATGCACTGCGCATGCGCGGGAAACCGGCACTTCCGTTCCCCTGAAAGAAGGGGTTCAGAGGTCAAACACGTGCGCAGGAGAGGCTGCGCACGCGTATCGAACTTACTTTTTTTTGCAGGTTTTCCTGGGAGGGTAAGTCTCCAGAAGTTACACATATAAAAAGCAGTCGCAAGCTCTCCCATTTACAAGGTAAGTGGTGAATTAATTAAAATTAAAACAGTTTTTCCACAGGTTTATTATTTTTAAATACTTTAAAGAAAGGCAAGTTTATTTTTAGCCCCGTTAGAAAATAACATTATTTTTTTCAAAAATTTAAATTATTGCTTAAAATAGTTATTTTGTGTAACTTATAGTTTATTTAAAAAATATTATTTTTTATAAATGTATTTGAAGATTTAGTGATGTTTTGAGGCTTATAGTATTTATAAGTTTGACAGGTCTTCCTGTCAAATTTATGAATGAAGCATTCCCTGCTACCATTGGCTCTCCATGGCCCACGTGATCCCAGGGGACGCATCAAACTAACTGCACTCTGCGTCTCTCTACCCTCCGAATGTGATGGAGAACGACGACATTCCCATTCATTGCAGCCCCCATAGTATCTGGGCAATCAAAATTATGAAGGTCAAAAAGCAAAGTACCTGCAAAGCTATGGTCAGAAGTCAAAACTACCTCAGGCAGCGTTGACTCAATGCAGAAGTCTCTCTTTCTCTCTTTGTCTCTCTGCAAATCTCACTCTCTCTCTCAGAATGAGTGGTGCAAAAATGGCTACCACACAAAAGCCAGGAAGAGGCCCCTTTTAATAGCGCCCCCCCCAGCCCCACAGCGACTGGGAAGCGTTCCAGTCAACCTGCCGTTGGTAGCGCCAGGCGGAAAGGAGGGGGGCGCCTCTGAATTTCCGGTCCGGGGCACCCCAAGGGCGTTGCACTCTCGAATGACGTCAAGATCTATGTGCGCAGGAGATCGGGCGGTATTGTTTAGTGCCGCCGAAAAATGTCCGGTCAATTTCGCGAGTGGCGCAGATATCGCCGCGCCCGGGCGCTAGTTGGTTTGCGCCCCACTTAGCGCCCCACTTAGCTAACGGGTGGCGCTACCAACTGAATTTTTCCCCCTATATGTTTCAATAAGATCACCTCTTATTCTTCTAAACTCCAATGAGTATAGGCCCAACCTGCTCAACCTTACCTCATAAGACAACCCTTTCATCTCAGGAATCAACCTAGTGAACCTTCTCTGAACTGCCTCCAATGCAAGTATATCCCTCTTTAATTCAGGAGACCAAAACTGTATGCAGTACTCCAGGTGTGGTCTCACCAACGCCCTGTACAGTTGTAGCAAGGCTTCCCTACTTATATATTCCATCCCCCTTGCAATAAACGCCAACATTCCATTTGCCTTCCTAATTACTTGCTGTACCTGTTTGTTAACTTTTTGTGTTTCATGTACGAGGACACCCAGATCCTTCTGTACTGCAGCATTCTGTAGTCTCTTTCTATTTAAATAATATTTTGCTTTGCTATTCTTCCTACCAAAGTGGATAACCTCACATTTTCCCACATTATACTCCATCTGCCAAATTTTTGCCCAGTCACTTAACCTATCTATATCCCTTTGCAGATCTTGTGTCCTCCTCACAACTTGCTTTCCCACCTATCTTTGTATCGTCAGCAAATTTAGCTACAGTATAATCGGTCCCTTCATCCAAGTCATTGATATAGTTTGTAAATAGTTGAGGCCCCAGCACTGATCCCTGTGGCACCCCACTAGTTACAGTTTGCCAAGCTGGAAATGACCCATTTATCCTGTCTCTCTATTTTCTGTTAGTTAGCCAATCCTCTATCCATGCTAATACATTACCCCCAACACCGTGAGCTCTTATCTTCTGTAGTAACCTTTTATGCGGCACCTTATCGAATGCCTTTTGGAAATCCAAATACACTTCATCTACTGGTTTCCCTTGATCCACCCTGCTCTATGTCTAAAACTCACCAATCGGTACTCTGGCATAAATAATATAGGAACATCTAGGCTAGTGAGACTATCCTGAGTGGTACCTTCTGTCCCCCCCAAACCCCCTGTCCATATTACTAAGATCAGTTCTCGCAACCTGAAGCATGAGAATGCCTCTGAGAAATGTTTATCAAGCTACATTGAAGATTCCTCATTTGTCTTTGACCATAACTCAGACTTTCCATTTGTCTGCAATCTGATTTCTTGTCCTGGTCTGGTTTCTGTCTGAATATTGCTACACGTCTCAACTATTTCACAAATCTTTTGAAAAGTTTGAAATTTTAATCACCTATGATATTGATTGCACATATATTTGTAAGAAAGAAAGCAAATTATCAGAAATTTGTGCATTGAGTGCTGCTGGAGTTTTGGTAAGTGGGAGAAAAATCATTTAAGTGTATTTTGTGAATTTTAGTGTGTTAAGAAGTCAATTATTTGAAGTAAGTTTAATTTTTTAAGGGTATATTAAACTATTGGGCAGTTTAAACTGGAAGTAGAATCCGGGTATAAAAGGGGACGGGCTAGTGCTGTGCACAGAGTGCTTTGTGCATTGAGTGCTGCTGGAGTTTTGGGAGAAAAATCATTTAAGTGTATTTTGTGAATTTTAGTGTGTTAAGAAGTTAATTATTTGAAGTAAGTTTAATTTTTTAAGGGTATATTAAACTATTGGGCAGTTTAAACTGGAAGTAGAATCCGGGTATAAAAGGGGAGGGGCTAGTGCTGTGCACGGAGTGCTTTGTGCATTGAGTGCTGCTGGAGTTTTGGTAAGTGGGAGAAAAATCATTTAAGTGTATTTTGTGAATTTTAGTGTGTTAAGAAGTCAATTATTTGAAGTAAGTTTAATTTTTTAAGGGTATATTAAACTATTGGGCAGTTTAAACCAGAAGTAGAATACGGGTATAAAAGGGGCGGGGCCAGTGCTGTGCACGAAGTGCTTTGTGCATTGAGTGCTGCTGGAGTTTTGGTAAGTGGGAGAGTTCGGGCAAGTGGGAAGTGAGGGTGTGTTTTTTGCTCTGTTTTCCCCCCCACTCCCAGGCTTAGACAGCACTGCGGAGCAGCGAGACGAGTCAACCAAACAGGCCCCACAGACAATATTCAAGGAGGAGGTTGGTGATCAGCTGGTTGGTTGGTTTTCTTCCTTCTCTTCTCTTTTATACCTTTAAGTTGGTAAGTCCTATTGAATAGTGGTGTGATATTATCATCTATATTCGGGCAGGGTCTTCATAACTAATAATAAGAAATTAAATTAATTATATAGAATGGAGCAGGTGATGTGTTACTGTTGCGAGATGTGGGAGCCGGTGGTCCCCATTGAGGCTCACGGTGATTACATCTGCGACAAGTGTTTGCTGCTAGAGGAACTCAAGTTCCATGTTATGGAGCTTGAGACCGAGCTTCAGACACTGCGACACATCAGGGAGGGGGAGAAGTTCCTGGACTCTATGTTTCAGGAGATGGTCACACCTATGAAGTTAATTACTGCAGATGTAGTCCGTGGTCAGGGACAGGACGGTGTGACTACGAGTGAGGAAGGTACAGGGATCCAGGATGTAGTGTTGAAGGAGACGCAGCCCTTGCTCTTGTCCAGCAGGATCGAGGTTCTTACTCCCTGTGAGGGCGGGAGCGGGGACTGCAGGGAGGATGAGCAACCTGGCCACAGCACCGTGGTACAGGGGGCCATTCAAGTGGAGGGAGTAAAAAGAAATGTTGTAGTGGTAGGGGATAGTATCATTAGGGGGATAGATAGGGTTCTCTGCAGTCAAGAGCGGGAGTCCCGAAGGCTGTGTTGCCTGCCCAGTGCCAGGGTTAAGGACATCTCTTCTGGGCTGGAAAGAAACTTGGAGTGGGAGGGGGAGGATCCAGTTGTCGTGGTCCATGTTGGTACAAATGAAGTAGATAGAACAAGGAAGACAGTTCTGTTAAAGGAGTATGAGCAGCTAGGGGTCAAATTAAAAAACAGAACCTCAAGGGTAATAATCTCTGGGTTATTACCTGAGCCACAAGTGAATTTGGCTAGGATAAATAAAATTAAAGAGTTAAATGCGTGGCTCAAAGACTGGTGTGGGAGAAATGGGTTTTGCTTCTTGGGACACTGGCACCAGTACTGGGACAGGAGGGAGCTGTTCCATTGGGATGGACTCCACTTGGCCAGTGCTGGGACTAGAGTCCTGGCAAATCATATAACTAGGGCTGTAGAGAGGGCTTTAAACTAATTAGTGGGGGGGAGGTTTCTAGAGAGCAAATAATAGAAATGACAACAGAGAAGGTCATAGACTTAGGTAGCAGTGGGGGAATTAAAAAACAGAACGTGTCAGGAAGGGACAGAAGGTATGGAGTAAAAAGTAAAGTACTAAAAAGGGAAAAAACAGGAACTAAGTGTTACAAAACATATTTGAAAGTTCTTTATCTGAATGCACGTAGCATTCATAACAAAATGAATGAGTTAACGGCACAAATAACGACATATGGGTATGATCTTGTGGACATTACAGAAACATGGCTGCAGGGTGACCATGACTGGGAATTAAACATACCAAGTTATTTAACAATCAGGAAGGGAGAGGAGGTGGGGTGGCTATGTTAATAAAGGAAGGAATCACTATAATACAGAGAAATGATATTGGGTCAAAGGAGCAGGATAGTGAAACAGTTTGGGTGGTGATAAGGAATAATAAGGGGAAAAAACGCTAGTGGGTGTAGTCTATAGGCCTCCGAACAGTTGCAACGGAGTATTAATCAGGAAATAGTTAAGGCTTGTAATAAGGGAACAGCTATAATTATGGGGGATTTTAATTATCATATTAACTGGACAAATCAAATTGGGCAGAGCAGCCTTGAGGATGAGTTCATTGAGTGTATTAGGGATGGGTTTCTTGAGCAGTATGTAACTGAACCGATCAGGGGGCAAGCAACCTTAGATTTGGTCCTGTGTAATGAGACAGGATTAATTAAAAATGTCCTAGTAAAGGATCCCCTTGGAATGAGTGACCATAACATGGTTGAGTTCCATATTCAATTAGAGGGTGAGATGGTTGGATCTCAAACAAGCGTGCTGACCTTGAATAAAGGAGACTATGAAGGTATGAGAGCGGAATTGATTAGAGTGGACTGGGAAAATAGATTAAAGGGTAAGACGGTACATGATCAGTGGTGTACATTTAAGGAGTTATTTTACAACTTCCTAAAAATATATATTCCACTGAGGAAAAAAGGGTGTAAAAGAAAAGATAGCCATCCGGGGCTAAGTAAAGTAATTAAGGATAGTATCCGACTAAAAACAAGGGCATATAAGGTAGCCAAATCTAGTGGGAGGATGGAAGATTGGGAAGTCTTTAAAAGACAACAAAAAATAACTAAAAGATTGATTAAGAAAGGGAAGATAGATTATGAAAGTAAATTAGCAAAAAATATAAAAACAGACAGCAAAAGTTTCTATAGTTATATAAAAAGAAAAAGGGTGGCTAAAGTAAATGTTGGTCCCATGGAGGATGAGACCGGGAAATTAATGGTGGGAAACATGAAGGTGGCAAAAACACTGAACAATTATTTTGTATCAGTCTTTACAGTAGAGGACACTAAGAATATCCCAACACTGGACAAACAGGGGGCTCTAGTGGGGGAGGAACTAAATACGATTAAAATCACTGAGGAAGTGGTACTTGGTAAAATAATGGGACTCAAGGCGGATAAATCCCCTGGACCTGATGGCTTGCATCCTAGGGTCTTGAGGGAAGTGGCGGTAGGGATTGTGGATGCATTGGTAATAATTTTCCAAAACTCACTGGACTCAGCAAAGGTCCCGGCAGATTGGAAAACTGCTAATGTAACACCCTTATTTAAAAAGGGTAGTAGGCAGAAGGCTGGAAACTATAGACCTGTTAGCCTAACATCTGTTGTTGGTAAAATGTTAGAGTCCATTATTAAGGAGACAGTAACGGGACATTTGGATAAACATAATTTAATAGGACAAACTCAGCATGGTTTCATGAAGGGGAAGTCATGTTTGACAAATTTGCTTGAGTTTTTTGAGGAAGTAACATACAGGGTGGATAAAGGGGAACCAGTGGACGTAGTGTATTTAGACTTCCAAAAGGCATTTGACAAGGTGCCACACAAAAGATTATTGCTCAAGATAAAAAATCACGGGATTGGGGGTAATATTCTGGCGTGGGTGGAGGATTGGCTCTCTAACAGAAAGCAGAGAGTTGGGATAAATGGTTCGTTCTCAGATTGGCAACCAGTAACTAGTGGTGTTCCGCAGGGGTCAGTGCTGGGTCCCCAACTCTTTACAATCTATATTAATGATTTGGAGGAGGGGACCGAGTGTAACATATCAAAGTTTGCAGATGATACAAAGATGGGACGGAAAGTAGTGAGTGAGGAGGACATGAAAAACCTGCAAGGGGACACAGACAGGCTAAGTAAGTGGGCAGAGATTTGGCAGATGGAATACAATACTGGAAAGTGTGAGGTTATGCACTTTGGCAGGAAAAATCATAGAGCAAGTTATTATCTTAATGGCAAGAAACTGGAAAGTACTGTAGTACAAAGGGATCTGGGGGTCCTGGTGCACGAAACTCAAAATGTTAGTGTGCAGGTGCAGCAAGTGATCAAGAAGGCCAGTGGAATGTTGGCTTTTATTGCTAGGGGGATGGAATATAAAAACAGGGAGGTATTGCTGCAGTTGTACAGGGTATTGGTGAGACCGCACCTGGAATACTGCATACATTTTTGGTGTCCATACTTAAGAAAAGACATACTTGCTCTCGAATCAGTACAAAGAAGGTTACATAGATACATAGATACATAGAAGATAGGAGCAGGAGTAGGCCATTCGGCCCTTCGTGCCTGCTCCGCCATTCGATGAGATCATGGCTGATCCTTTAATTCAGTATCCCGTCCCCGCCTTCTCTCCGTAACCCTTAACCCCTTTTGCCCGTAGAAATATATCTAATTCCCTCTTAAATATATTTAATGAGCTGGCGTACACTGCCCTCTGTGGCAATGAGTTCCACAGGTTCACCACTCTCTGAGTGAAGAAATTCCCCCTCATCTCTGTCCTAAATGGTTTAGCCCTTATCCTTAAATTATGTCCTCTAGTTCTGTTCTCACCCGCCAAGGGAAACATTCCTTCTGCATCCAGTCTGTCTAGACCTGTCAGAATTTTATACACTTCTATGAGGTCCCCTCTCAATCTTCTAAACTCCAGTGTGTACATCCCTAAACTACATAGTCTCTCCTCATAGGTCATTCCCGCCATTCCTGGTATCAGCCTGGTGAATCGCCGCTGCACCCCCTCCATGGCAAGAACATCCTTCCTCAGATGAGGCGACCAAAACTGTACACAGTACTCGAGGTGTGGTCTCACCAGTGCCCTGTACAGCTGCAGCAAGGTATCCCTGTTCCTGTATTCTAACCCTTTTGCTATGAAGGCCAGCATACCGTTTGCCTTCTTGACCGCCTGTTGCACCTGCATGCTCGCCTTCAGTGACTGGTGTACAAGAACACCCAGGTCTCTCTGTACTTCCCCCTCTCCCAATCTATTGCCATTTAAATAATAATTTGCCCTCCCGTTCCTGCACCCAAGGTGGATAACTTCGCACTTGTCCACATTATAGTGCATCTGCCATTTATCCGCCCAATCGCCCAGTCTGTCCAAATCGCTCTGGAGCTTCCTGGTCTCTTCCTCTGAGCCCACCCCCCCTCCTAGTTTAGTGTCGTCTGCAAATTTGGAAATGCTGCATCCGACTCCCTGATCCAGGTCATTAATGTAAATTGTGAACAGCTGGGGGCCCAGGACAGATCCCTGTGGTACCCCACTTGTTACTGCCTGCCATTCAGAAAATGAGCCGTTTATTCCAACTCTCTGTTTTCTATCTGACAGCCAGTTCCCTATCCACGCCAAAACTTTCCCCTTTATCCCATGAGCCTCAATTTTCCATGCTAATCTTTTATGTGGGACCTTATCGAAGGCCTTTTGGAAGTCCAGGTACACCACATCTACTGGCTCTCCCCCATCTATTCTACCAGTTACTCCCTCAAAAAATTCCAATAGATTAGTCAAGCACGATTTACCCTTTGTAAATCCATGTTGACTCTGTCCTATCCTGTCCCCATTTGCTAAGTGCTCCGCTATTTCATCCTTAATGATGGACTCCAGCATTTTGCCCACAACTGATGTAAGGCTTACAGGTCTGTAATTACCTGCTTTTTCCCTACCCCCCTTTTTGAATAGTGGGGTAACGTTAGCTACCCTCCAATCCATCGGCACTGTTCCCGAGTCTAATGAATTCTGAAAAATCATCCTTAGTGCATCCGCTATCTCTAGGGCCACCTCCTTCAGTACCCTAGGATGCATGTTATCAGGCCCTGGGGATTTGTCCACCTTCAATCCCTTTAGCTTCCTTAACACCATATCCTTAGAGATATTGATTTGCGTCAGTTCCTCCTTTGCCAATGTCCCTATTTTTCCCGATATCCCAGGGAGGTTTTTTGTGTCTTCCTTCGTAAAGACTGACCCAAAGTATGCATTTAGTTGATCTGCCATTTCCTTATTTCCCATTATATATTCCCCCGTATCTGACTGCAATGGACCAACTCGGTTAATCCCGGGGATGACGGGGTGGTCATATGAGGAGAGGTTGAGTAGATTGGGACTCTACTCATTGGAGTTCAGAAGAATGAGAGGCGATCTTATTGAAACATATAAGATTGTGAAGGGGCTTGATCGGGTGGATGCGGTGAAGATGTTCCCAATGAAGGGTGAAACTAGAACTAGGGGGCATAATCTTAAAATAAGGGGCTGCTCTTTCAAAACTGAGATGAGGAGAAACTTCTTCACTCAGAGGGTGGTAGGTTTGTGGAATTTGCTGCCCCAGAAAGCTGTGGAAGCTACATCATTAAATACATTTAAAACAGAAATAGATAGTTTCCTAGAAGTAAAGGGAATTAAGGGTTACGGGGAGCGGGCAGGAAATTGGACATGAGTCTAGGTTCGGAATGGTCATGGCCCTGTGGGTAGTGGAGTGGGCCCAGGGGCCGTGTAGCCTGGTTCTGCTCCTACTGTGTTCTAATTCTGTGTTAGATTTCAGGAGATGGTTTTATTCCTGTTCCTGGCTGGGGTGGAGATCGCCTTTACAGAAGGTAAGTACTGTAGAAAATATAGGGACAGAGTGATCTCCTGGAAGAATTTTGATTGCCTAGCTGGGTCGGAGAGGAATTTCCCAGATTTTTTTCTCCCAAATTGGCCATTGGGTCTTTATCTGGTTTTTCGCCTCTCCCGGGAGATCACATGGGTTCGGGTGGATGCAGAGTGATAGAAGATTTGAGGTTAGGATCAGATCAGCCATGATCTTATTGAATGGTGGAGCAGGCTCGAGGGGCCGATTGGCCTACTCCTGCTCCTATTTCTTATGTTCTTAAATATTTGAAAATTGCACTACTTAACTTAAATGGGCAGGTACAGTTTATTTTTGTGTCTGGTGACTGGATTTCATAATGAATGGACAATAAAAGTCTTCAGTGGCTGATTACAATGTATGTGCATGCCACTGCAGGAATTCTTATCTTGCCACAAATCAGTTGTTTTTTATTTGTCGAATGCTAAATACAAAGATTAGTGTTTTGTTATCCAGTGCAAAATCCACCAAATCACCAGAATAACATTGAACAATAATTTACATGTTAGTTACAAGTGATCTCTCAATGAGCATCAACCTTTAATTATATAAGCTTACAGAAAGGAATTTTTCTTAGTGCAGATAAGCCTTTTGTTTGTGTTAATGATCCATAGGCAGCATGCAATGGCATTCTAGGCACGTATGAATAGCCACATATGAATATAGCTGCTCTTCAGTTTATCAGCAATAGTTTCAAAGAAGATTAACATTCAAGCTGGATGCCAGTATATCTTAATTTGACCTACTGACTTTTCAGTTGGTGTTTTGTTAGTTTCCGTCATCAGTTCACTGATATTGAAAAGACAAAACTTTACGAAATTTTCCATTTCTGACATTTTTTCCAAAGATAAAGACAAAAATGGAAGGGTCAATCCAACATGTCCAACATATTTTTGTATTGATTTCTCTTAAGTATGGCATACATTTCTGTAATGCAAAAAAGGAATATTCCAGTCAATTTTGTCCTGGACTGGGTGTTAGACATGGCAGAGAAGTTCCACTGCTGCCCAAAGTCCTCTATACCCACCTCATGATGTGGGCGAGAGGCTTGAACCATATTCGTCTTCATGCCTCATTTACACATGATGGGTGAACAGTCAATGTTACTTGTGTTGGTTATTTGCATCCCACCCACTGCGGGGGCAGGAATTGGGGCAGCAGTGCACCATTTAAAGATGAGGTGCACTTTGCCTGTGCTGCATTTTTCAAACTTGAAATGTGGAACAGGGAAGGTCCTCTATGAGATTTTCAAGGGCTCTTCCATTCTTGGACAACACCGTGGAAGAGGAGGTCAGCAGGGGGAAGGAGGCCCTGTTTCAGGCTAACAGAAGAAAGGTGTCACGGCAAATCGCATGGCAACTGTGGTCAGTGGTGGTCAGGTGAATGGACGTAGCATAGTTCCCAGGACCTGGTTGCAATGTTGGGAAAAAATGCAATGATCTGACCAGTGCTCCTAAGATAAGATTCTCACTCACATGGCTCTTACTCTCTGCTTAGTCCTGCACCAACTAAAGACTCTGCACTCACAAGCTCTCCCTCCCATGCTTAAATCACTCTCCGCAGATCACAGCAGCATACTTTACTGAACTTCCTTCTGCTTCTACTTGTACACTATGCACCTGCTACTGTCCTCACAATGGCTCCTCTCAGTTCCCCATACCTGTGGCGTTTTTCATGCACCATCCACACTATTCTACCTTGAAATGCACATCTCCATAACACTTTAGTGGGCCACCCATTAAAACATCCCTGTCCTCTTGCAGGATAAGCTGGCACACAGTAAGAGGGAGCGGATGTGCTCAGGAGAGCCACCATGTTAAGTGCTGTGCTCAGTGGAAGAGGCTACCATTGATGTAGTGGGTAGAGGGCAGGCCAGAAGCATGGGAAGTGGCGGGTCTGGAGGATAAATTTTATAGGTTGTTTGGCCACCTTACCCGCTTTTTCTCTTCTCACTGATCTCTCTGTCTCACACACTCTGCGTGACAACCTCGTGCTGATTTGAGCTGCCACTCATCTATTTCTGCTGATGCTTGCCACTAACTGCTAATCCTTGTCACTTACTCTTCCTTCAAGGTCCATGGCAAGTCATGGGCCCAATCAGAGCACAGGAAGGAAAGGACAGTCCTCTTGAAGATACACCATCACATTAGCTTACCTTTGTAAGCACCAACTCAGAAATCAACACCCAGCTTCCTTTAGAGGGTCAGTTAGAGGGGTCTACATGGGGAGATTTGCAGAGCACAATTACTTAGAAACAAGGGTAGCAGGATAGAATGATAGCAAAATACTGCAGATGCTGGAAATCCGAAATAACAACAGAAAATGCTGGAAAAACTCAGCAGGTCAGGCAAAATCCTTGGAGAGAAATTTGAGTTGACGTTTAGGGTCAAAACCCTTCTTCAAAACTGGAAAGAAAAGAAAATAGATCGAAGGCAAGACTGCGATCGAACAAAAGAAGAATAAGAGACAATAAAAGGTATTCGAAGCCAGACGAGATGGTAATAGGCCCGTGGAGACAAACGGCAGCTGAGATTAGGTGTGAAGTGTACTGGCAGGTAAGAGACAGCTGCCAGGTGAGAGAGAGAGAGGAACAAAAGGAAAGGAGGGGGGGTGGGGAAAGGAGGACCCAAAACAAAGGGGTGGAAAAAATTATAAGTAAAAAAGTAATAGGGGCCGAGGTTATGATCTAAAATTGTTCAACTCAATATTGAGTCCGGAAGCCTGCAAAGTGCCTAATCGAAAGATGAGTTGCTGTTCCTCGAGTTTACGTTGAGCTTCCGTGGAACAATACAAGAGGCCAAGGACGGTGAGGTCCGAGTGGGAATGGGGCGGTGAATTAAAATGACAGGCGACCAGAAGCTCGGGGTCACCCTTACGGACTGAACGGAGGTGTTCCACAAAGCGGTCACCCAAACTGCGTTTGGTCTCCCCAATGTAGAGGAGACCGCATCGTGAGCAGCGAATACAGTATACTAGATTGCAAGAAGTACAAGTAAATCGCTGTTTCACCAGGAAGGGGTGTTTGGGGCCCTGGACAGTGGGAAGGGGGGAGGTATAGGGGCAGGTGTTACATCTCCTCCGCTTGCACGGTAAGGTGCCAGGCGAAGGCGAAGGGCTGTTTGGGGTGATAGAGGAGTGGAATAGGGTGTCTCGGAGGGAGTGGTCCCTACGGAATGCTGAAAGGGGAGGGGAGGGGAAGATGTGTTTGGTGGTGGGATCACTTTGGACGTAACGGAAATGGCAGAGGATGATCCGTTGAATGTGCAGGCTGGTGGGGTGAAAGGTGAGGACAAGGGGAACCCTATCGTGGTTCCAGGAGGGAGGGGCGGGGTGAGGGCAGAAGTGCGGGAGATAGAACGGACACGGTCGAGGGCCGTGTCGACCACGGTAGAGGGGAATCCTCGGTTGCGGAAAAAGGAAGACATGTCGGAAGCACTGGTGTGGAAGGTGGCATCGTCGGAGCAGATACGGCGGAGACGGAGAAACTGGGAGAATGCAATAGAGTCCTTACAGGAGGCAGGGTGGGAGGAAGTGTAATCCAGTTAGCTGTGGGAGTCAGTGGGCTTGTAATGAATATTGGTCGATAACCTATCCCCAGAGATGGAGACGGAGAAGTCGAGGAAGGGAAGGGAAGAGTCAGAGATGGACCATGTGAAGGTGAGGGAAGGGTGGAAATTGGAGGCAAAGTGAATGAAATTGTCTAGTTCGGGGCGAGAGCAGGGAATGGCACCGATACAGTCATCAATGTATCGGAAAAAGAGGTGAGGGAGGGGACCTGAGTAGGACTGGAACAAAAATTGCTCCACATAGCCCACGAAAAGGCAGGCATAGCTAGGACCCATGCGGGTACACACAGCAACACCTTTGATTTGGAGGAAATAAGTGGAGTTAAAGGAGAAGTTGTTCAATGTGAGAACTAGTTCAGCCAGGTGGAGGATGGTGGTGGTGGATGAGGACAGGACGGGCATCTGTTCAAGGAAGAAGCGGAGCCACCACCACCCTCCTCCGCCTGGCTGAACTTGTTCTCACATTGAATAACTTCTCCTTTAACTCCACTCATTTCCTCCAAATCAAAGGTGTTGCTATGGGTACCCGCATGGGTCCTAGCTATGCCTGCCTTTTCGTGGGCTATGTGGAACACTCTTTGTTCCAGTCCTACTCGGGCCGCCTCCCTCACCTCTTTTTCCGATACATTGATGACTGTATTGGTGCCGTTTCCTGCTCTCGCCCCGAACTTGACAATTTCATTCACTTTGCCTCCAATTTCCACCCTTCCCTCATCTTCACATGGTCCATCTCTGACTCTTCCCTTCCCTTCCTCGACTTCTCCGTCTCCATCTCTGGGGATAGGTCATCGACCAATATTCACTACAAGCCCACTGACTCCCACAGCTACCTGGACTATACTTCCTCACACCCCGCCTCCTGTAAGGACTCTATTCCATTCTCCCAGTTTCTCCATCTCCGCCGTATCTGCTCCGATGATGCCATCTTCCACACCAGTGCTTCCGACATGTCTTCCTTTCTCCACAACCGAGGGTTCCCCTCTACCATGGTCGACACGGCCATTGACTGTGTCCATTCTATCTCCCGCACTTCTGCCCCCACCCCTACCCCTCCCTCCCAGAACCACAATAGGGTTCCCCTTGTACTCACCTTTCACCCCACCAGCCTCCATATTCAACGGATCTTCATCCGCCATTTCCGCTACCTCCAAAGTGATCCCACCACCAAACACATCTTCCCCTCCCCTCCCCTTTCAGCATTCCGTAGGGACCGCTCCCTCCGAGACACCCTAGTCCACTCGTCTATCACCCGAAACAGCCCTTCCCCTTCGCCTGGCACCTTACCGTGCAAGCACAGGAGATGTAACACCTGCCCCTATACCTCCCCCCTTCCCACTGTCCAGGGCCCAGAACACCCCTTCCTGGTGAAACAGCGATTTACTTGTACTTCTTGCAATCTAGTATACTGTATTCGCTGCTCACGATGCGGTCTCCTCTACATTGGGGAGACCAAACGCAGATTGGGTGGCCGCTTTGCGGAACACCTCCGTTCAGTCCGTAAAGTTGACCCCGAGCTTCCGGTCGCCTGTCATTATAATTCACCGCCCCATTCCCACTCGAACCTCACCGTCCTTGGGCTCTTGTATTGTTCCATGGAAGCTCAACGTAAACTCGAGGAACAGCAACTCAACTTCCGATTAGGCACTTTACAGCCTTCCGGAATCAATATCGAGTTCAACAATTTCAGGTCATGACCTCGACCCCTATTACTTTTTTACTTATAATTTTTTCCACCCCTTTGTTTTGGGTCCTCCTTTACCCCCGCCCCCTCCTTTCCTTTTGTTTCTCTCTCTCACCTGGCAGCTGTCTCTTACCTGCCAGTACACGTCACACCTAATCTCAGCTGCCTTTTGCCTCCACGGGCCTATTGCCATCTCGTCTGGCTTCGAATACCTTTTATTGTCTCTTTTTCTTCTTTTGTTCAATCGCAGTCTTGCCTTCGATCTATTTTCTTTTCTTTCCAGTTTTGAAGAAGGGTTTCGACCTGAAATGTCAACTCAAATTTCTCTCCACGGATGTTGCCTGACCTGCTGAGTTTATCCAGCATTTTCTGCTGTTATTAGCAGGATAGAATGCTTGATGCATTGGACTGCCTGCCAGGAAGCCTGCACACAATGTCAGACAGTATGGAGCAGTCCACATCCAACTTGTGTGGGGTCATCACATGGGGCAACAAATCAGCGCAGTCAACCATGGAGCATGTGACTAACTCGATAGCAAAACACTGCAGATGTTGGAAATCCAAAATAACAACAGAGAATGCTGGAAACACTCAGCAGGTCAGGCAACATCCGTGGAGAGAAATTTGAGTTGACGTTTAGGGTCAAAACCCTTCTTCAAAACTGGAAAGAAAAGAAAAGAGATCGAAGGCAGGGCTGCGATCGGACAAAAGAAGTGAAAGAAACAAAAGAAGTAAAAGGGACAATAAAAGGTATTAGAAGCTAGACGAGATGGCAATAGGCTGAGACTAGGTGTAAAGTGTACTGGTAGGGCAAGAGATAGCTGCCAGGTGTGAGAGAGAAACAAAGGAAAGGGGGGGGAAAAGGAGTGGAAAAATTACAAGAAAAAATGTAATAGGGGCCGAGGTTATGATCTGAAATTGTTGAACTCGATATTGAGTCCGGAAGGCTGTAGAGTGCCTAATCGGAAGATGAGCTGCTGTTCCTCGAGTTTACGTTGAGCTTCCGTGGAACAATACAAGAGGCCAAGGACGGTGAGGTCCGAGTGGGAATGGAGCGGTGAATTAAAATGACAGGCGACCGGAAGCTCGGGGTCACCCTTACGGACTGAACGGAGGTGTTCCGCAAAGCAGTCACCCAATCTGGGTTTGGTCTCCCCAATGTAGAGGAGACCGCATCGTGAGCAGCCAATACAGTATACAAGATTGCAAGAAGTACAAGTAAATCACTGTTTCACCTGGAAGGGGTGTTTGGGGCCCTGGACAGTGGGAAGGGGGGAGGTATAGGGGCAGGTATTACATCTCCTCCGCTTGCATGGGAAGGTGCCAGGTGAAGGGGAAGGGCTGTTTGGTGTGATAGAGGAGTGGACTTGGGCGTCTCGGAGGGAGCGGTCCCTACGGAATGCTAAAAGGGGAGGGGAGGGGAAGATACCTTTGGTGGTGGGATCACTTTGGAGGTAGCGGAAATGGCGGAGGATGATCCGTTGAATGTGAAGGCTGGTGGGGTGAAAGGTGAGGACAAGGGGAACCCTATCGCGGTTCCGGGAGGGAGGGGCAGGGGTGAGGGCAGAAGTGCGGGAGATGGAACTGACACGGTCGAGGGCAGTGTCAACCACGGTAGAGGGGAATCCTCGGTTGCGGAAAAAGGAAGACATGTCTGAAGCACTGGTGTGGAAGGTGGCATCGTTGGAGCAGATACGGCGGAGACGGAGAAACTGGGAGAATGGAATAGAGTCCTTACAGGAAGCGGGGTGGGAGGAAGTGTAGTCCAGGTAGCTGTGGGAGTCAGTGGGCTTGTAGTGAATATTGGTCGATAACCTATCCCCAGAGATGGAGACGGAGAAGTCGAGGAAGGGAAGAGAAGAGTCAGAGATGGCCCATGTGAAGGTGAGGGAAGGGTGGAAATTGGAGGCAAAGTGAATGAAATTGTCAAGTTTGGGGCAAGAGCAGGAAATGGCATCGATACAGTCATCAATGTATCGGAAAAAGCGGTGAGGGAGGGGACCCGAGTAGGACTGGAACAAAGATTGTTCCACATAGCCCACGAAAAGGCAGGCATAGCTAGGACCCATGCAGGTACCCATAGCAACACCTTTGATTTGGAGGAAATGAGTGGAGTTAAAGGAGAAGTTGTTCAATGTGAGAACAAGTTCAGCCAGGCGGAGGAGGGTGGTGGTGGATGGGGACTGGTCGGGCCTCTGTTCAAGGAAGAAGTGGAGTGCCCTCAGGCCATCCGGGTGGGGGATGGAGGTGTAGAGGGATTGTACGTCCATGGTGAAAAGTAAGCGATTGGGGCCAGGAAACTGGAAACTGTTAAAGTGGCGGAGGGCATCCGAAGAGTTGCAGATGTAGGTGGGAAGAGATTGGACAAGGGGAGAAAAGATAGAGTCAAGATAGGAAGAGATAAGTTCTGTGGGGCAAGAACAGGTTGAAACGTTGGGTCTACCAGGGCAGTCCTGTTTGTGGATCTTGGGAAGGAGGTAGAAGCGGGCTGCGCGGTGTTGGGGAACTATGAGGTTGGTGGCAGTGGGGGGAAGATCTCCAGAGGAGATGAGGTCAGTGACAGTCTTGGAAACAGTGGTTTGATGTTCGGTAGTGCGGTCATGGTCCAGGTGGAGGCAGGAGGAGGTGTCGGAGAGTTGGCGTTAAGCTTCCGCTAGGTAGAGATCAGTACGCCAAACAACAACAGCACCACCCTTGTCAGCGGGTTTAATGACAATGTCAGGGTTGGATCTAAGAGAATGGAGTGCTGCAATTTCAGAGGGAGGTAGGTTGGAGTGAGTGAGGGGAGCAGAGAAATGGAGACGGCCGATGTCACGGCGGCAGTTAGCGATGAAAAGATCTAGAGAGGGTAAGAGGCCCGCTTGCAGAATTCCCATTCTACCTGGACCTCCTCCCCCTGGCCTCTTACCCTCTCTAGATCTTTTCATCGCTAACTGCCGCCGTGACATCAGCCGTCTCCATTTCTCTGCTCCCCTCACTCACTCCAACCTACCTCCTTCTGAACTTGCAGCACTCCATTCTCTTAGATCCAACCCTGACATTGTCATTAAACCCACTGACAAGGGTGGTGCTGTTGTTGTTTGGCATACTGACTTCTACCTAGCGGAAGTTGAAAGCCAACTCTCCAAAACCTCCTCCTACCGACACCTCCTCCTACCTCCACCTGGACCATGACCCCACTACCGAACATCAAACCACCGTTTCCAAGACTGTCACTGACCTCATCTCCTCTGGAGATCTTCCCCCCGTTGCCACCAACCTCATAGTTCCCCAACCCCACACAGCCCGCTTCTACCTCCTTCCCAAGATCCACAGACCCATTATTTCAGCCTGTTCTTGCCCCATGGAACTTATCTCTTCCTATCTTGACTCTATCTTTTCTCCCCTTGTCCAGTCTCTTCCCACCTACATCCGCGACTCTTCGGACGCCCTCCGCCACTTTAAAATTTTCCAGTTTCCTGGCCCCAACCTCTTCCTTTTCACCATGGACGTACAATCCCTCTACACCTCTGTCCCCCACCCAGATGGCCTGAGGGCGCTCCGCTTCTTCCTTGAACAGAGGCCCGCCCTGTCCCCATCCACCACCACCCTCCTCCGCCTGGCTGAACTTGTTCTCACATTGAACAACTTCTCCTTTAACTCCACTCATTTCCTCCAAATCAAAGGTGTTGCCATGGGTACCCGCATGGGTCCTAGCTATGCCTGCCTTTTTGTGGGCTATGTGGAACAATCTTTGTTCCAGTCCTACTCGGGTCCCCTTCCTCACCTCTTTTTCTGATACATTGATGACTGTATCGGTGCCGTTTCCTGCTCTCGCCCTGAACTTGACAATTTCATTCACTTTGCCTCCAATTTCCACCCTTCCCTCACCTTCACATGGTCCATCTCTGACTCTTCCCTTCCCTTCCTCGACTTCTCCGTCTCCATCTCTGGGGATAGGTTATCAACCAATATTCACTACAAGCCCACTGACTCCTACAGCTACCTGGACTACACTTCCTCCCACCCCGCTTCCTGTAAGGACTCTATTCCATTCTCCCAGTTTCTCCGTCTCCACCGTATCTGCTCCGACGATGCCACCTTCCACACCAGTGCTTCCGACATGTCTTCCTTTTTCCGCAACCGAGGATTCCCCTGTACCGTGGTTGACACTGCCCTCGACCGTGTCAGTTCCAACTCCCGCACTTCTGCCCTCACCCCTGCCCCTCCCTCCCGGAACCATGATAGGGTTCCCCTTGTCCTCACCTTTCACCCCACCAGCCTCCACATTCAACGGATCATCCTCCGCCATTTCCGCTACCTCCAAAGTGATCCCATCACCAAACGTATCTTCCCCTCCCCTCCCCTTTCAGCATTCTGTAGGGACCGCTCCCTCCGAGACGCCCTGGTCCACTCCTCTATCACCCCAAACAGCCCTTTCCCTTCGCCTGGCACCTTCCCATGCAAGCGGAGGAGATGTAACACCTGCCCCTATACCTCCCCTCTTCCCACTGTCCAGGGCCCCAAACACCCCTTCCAGGTGAAACAGCGATTTCCTTGTACTTCTTGCAATCTAGTATACTGTATTCGCTGCTCACGACGCGGTCTCCTCTACATTGGGGAGACCAAACGCAGATTGGGTGACTGCTTTGCGGAACACCTCCATTCAGTCCGTAAGGGTGACCCCGAGCTTCCGGTCGCCTGTCATTTTAATTCACTGCTCCATTCCCACTCGGACCTCACCGTCCTTGGCCTCTTGTATTGTTCCATGGAAGCTCAACGTAAACTCGAGGAACAGCACCTCATCTTCCGATTAGGCACTCAGCAGCCTTCCGGACTCAATATCGAGTTCAACAATTTCAGATTATAACCTCGGCCCCTATTACATTTTTACTTGTAATTTTTCCACTCCTTTCCCCCCCCCCTTTCCTTTTGTTTCTCTCTCACACCTGGCAGCTATCTCTTGCCCTGCCAGTACACGTTACACCTAATCTCAGCCTATTACCATCTCGTCTAGCTTCTAATACCTTTTATTGTCTCTTTTACTTCTTTTGTTTCTTTCACTTCTTTTGTCCGATCGCAGCCCTTCCTTCGATCTATTTTCTTTTCTTTCCAGTTTTGAAGAAGGGTTCAACCCAAAACGTCAACTCAAACTTCTCCTGACGGATGTTGCCTGACCTGCTGAGTTTTTCCAGCATTTTCTGTTGTTATATGTGATTAACTCTATGCCCTCAGGGCCCTATGGTGAAAACTCTGATAGCTTTGATGGAAGCTAAGACTGCTGCCATTCAGGCTCTGGGCTCCAACATTTCTCCAGCTTGGTAAGCACCACACCACTTCTGCGCAATGTTCTTGTGCAGAGCATGCGGAGTGCCGTGGTGCAGCCCTATGCAAGTGGCAGTCAGGAAGACAACAAACCTGCTTCCAAAACTCGGCTGCCCATGTCCTAACTTGCACCAAGTCCCATTCACCCATCACCCCTGTGCTCGCTGACCTACATTGGCTCCCGGTTTAGCAATGCCTCGATTTCAAAATTCTCATTCTTGTTTTGAAATCCCTACATGGCCTTTCCCCTCCCTATCTCTGTAATCTCCTCCAGCCCCACAAAACCCCGAGATATCTGCGCTCCTCTAATTCGGCCTTTTGAGCATCCCTGATTATAATCGCTCTGTAGGAACGTGGGTTCCTAACTAAAAGACTGAGTTATACTCAGGCGATCAAACAAAATGAACTTTAACGAAATGAACAGGCTTTAACAATAAACTGCAGGATAACATCGAATGTAGGTCTGGTCTCTCTGGAGGCTCCACGAGGACTGCCCCTGCAGTCCTGTGGCTGACGTCATGACATCATCACGTTTCCCGCCAGTGAGGGGTCACGTGATGAACGGCATGACGTCATCACGTTTTAACCGTGCTGTTAAAGCAACCACACTCTGTACAGTTAAACAGCATAAATAAAGGTACAGACTCAGACTGTAGCTAACATGTTGTTAAAGGAATTATGTACAAATGATCTGAGTCCTTTGGTGGCTCCGCCACATGCGCCCCCCCAGAATTGTCTTTAACAGCAAAAGTGAGACGCCGAGGAGGTCTGACAAGTCTGTCCGAGCGACTTTGGTAACCTGGCGGAGGAAGCTGATGGACGGTGGTCGAGCTGGCGGGCGGTTGTGGTTGAGCTGGCGCGGCGAGCGTGGTCGAGTTGGTGGGTGGTTGTGGTTGGTGTGGCATGGCGGCTGTGGGCGGTTGGCCCCGTTTCGGCGGTTGAGCGACGACGACTGGGCGGTCCAGGTCCAGGTGAGCCGGCTTCAATCAGTCCACCGAAATGTGATCCGGTTTTCCTCCGATGTCGACTGAAAAGGATTTGTCTCCTGATTCGATGACGCGGAAAGGACCGGTGTAAGGGGGCTTGAGCGGATCCCGGTAAGCGTCGTGGCAGATGAATACATACTCAGCATTCTTCAGCTCCGCTGGCATGTGGGAGTTCTGTAAGCCGTGATTTGATGTAGGCACCGGAGCGAAGCATCTGGCCGCTTCCTGGTGGTGAATGAGTTGCTGAGAGGTGGACCATGGCTCTGTGGGAGAAGGGAGGAAATCCCCTGGCACTCAGAGAGGCGGGCCATAAACGAGTTTGGCTGAGGACAATTGCAGGTCTTCTTTGGGCACCATATGAAGACCCAAAAGGACCCATGGAAGTCTGTCCACCCATCCTGCACCTTGAAGACTGGCCCGAAGGACAGCTTTAAGCGACCTGTGGAATCGCTCGCAAATGCCATTCGCCTGTGGATGATAGGCAGTGGTGCGATGAAGTTTGGTGCCGAGCCCCTGAGCTACAGTGTTCCAAAGCTCCGAGGAAAATTGTGGCCCACGGTCAGAAGAGATGTCCGCTGGTACCCCGAAATGGGCAACCCAACAGGAGATGAAAGCTCTAGCGACGTCTGCCGAAGTGGTGGAAACCAAAGGAATTGCCTCTGGCCACCTAGTGGTGCGGTCCACCATGGTGAGGAGATGCGTATAACCATGAGAAGGCGGAAGCGGCCCCACAAGATCCACATGCACGTGGTTGAAACGACATTCCGGAACAGCAAACGTAGCCACTGGCGCTTTAACATGACGCTGGACCTTGGCCTTCTGGCAGACTACGCAGGTGTTGGCCCAGTCACGGACATCGAGGTGTATACCCTTCCAGATGAACTTCGCCGACATAAGCCATTGTGAAGCCTTCATACCAGGGTGCGACAACCCGTGTATGGCATCAAACACCTTCCGGCGCCATGCGACTGGCACGATAGGTCGGGGAACACCCATGGAGACGTCGCAAAGGAGCGTGGCGCCTGCGGCCTGGAAACTGACGTCGGTCGCTTGGAAACTACAGGGGACGGTTCTGTATGATTGGACCTCTGAGTCCGAGGCCCGATCAGCAGCCATGAGGGCATAGTCGATCCCCAGGTGAAACGCATGGACCGTCGCACGGGAGAGGTAATCCGCCACCAGGTTGTCCTTACCCGACACATGTTGAATGTCCGTGGTAAATTCAGAAATAAATGTCAGGTGACGTTGTTGACGAGCGGACCACGGTTCAGCGGTCTTAGCCATGGCGAACGTTAGAGGCTTGTGGTCGACAAAAGCCGTGAATGGACGTCCTTCCAATAAGAGCCGGAAATGGCGAATGGCTAGGAAACGGGCCAGTAACTCCCGATCGAAGGTGCTGTATTTTTTTAAAATTTTCCGTAGTTGACGGCTGAAAAACGCCAGCGGTTGCCACGTGCCGTTGACCCACTGCTCTTGCACTGCGCCGATGGCGTAGTCTGACATGTCTGTGGTAAGGGCGATGGTGGCACCTGGAAGTGGGTGCGCCAGCATGGTTGTGTTGGCCAAAGCACTCTTGGTGTTGACGAACGCCTGGTCCATCTCGGCTGTCCAGCTGATTGGATCCTTACCGGACTTGCCCTTGAGGGCCCCGTACAAGGGTTGCATAAGCTGAGCCACCTTAGGGACGAATCGGTGATAGAAGTTGACCATCCCCAGGAACTCTTGCAGGGCCTTGACGGTTGGTGAGCGCGGGAAAGAGGTAACAGTTTCCACCTTCGTCAGTAAGGGGACGGCGCTGTCTGATGTTATGCGGTGTCCCAAGAAATCGATCTGCTGCAGGCCGAACTGGCACTTGGCCGTGTTGATGATTAAACTGTGGTGGCTGAGGCGGGTAAAGAGGGTACGCAAATGGGAGATGTGCTCTGCCTTGCTAGCACTGGCGATGAGAATGACGTCAAGGTAGACGAAGATGAAGCTTAGGTCTCGGAGCACGGAGTCCATTAAGCACTGGAAAGCCTGTGCCACATTCTTCAAGCCAAATGGCATCCGCAGGAACTCAAAGAAGCTGAAAGGGGTGATGACTGCAGTTTTCGTGACATCTTGTGGGTGCAAGGGAACCTGGTGATACCCTTGAACGAGGTCGACTTTAGAAAAGATAGAATTTCCCGCCAAATGGGCCGAGAAATCCTGAATGTGCGGGATCGGGTACCGATCAGGAGTAGTGGCATCGGTCAGGCGTCGGTAGTCGCCGCATGGCCGCCAGCCGCCGCCCGGTTTCAGAACAATGTGGAGAGATGAAGACCAGTGACTATTGAATCGGCGAATAATCCCAAGCCGCTCCATCGTGTCGAACTCTGCTTTCGCAGCCGCGAGCTTGCCGGGTTCGAGCCTTCTAGCCCATGCATGAACCAGGGAGCCAGTAGTGGTGATATGGTGTTCAACACCATGCTTCGTGGCCGAGGAGGAGGAAGTGGGCCTTGTCAGCTCCGGAAACTCTCCGAGGAGCCGAGTGAAGTCATCCGGAGGAGGGAAAGCGCAGGCGATAGATCGCGCCACGGTGGTACCGTGGTAGCACAGAATCAAGTGGAAAGTGGCCGCGTTGATCAGCCGGCGGTGCCGGACATCGATGAGGAGGCCGTTGGCACACAGGAAATCTGCCCCTAGGATGGCTTGTGAGACTGTGGCCGTGATGAATTCCCAACAGAAGCGCTAACCGCCGAAACAGACTTGGACCCGCCGCTTTCGGAAAGTTCGAATTGCTGCGCCATTAGCCGCCACGAGGGAAAAACCGTGGTTCCCAGCTTGCATATCGAGATTCGACGCAGGTAGAATGCTACACTGTGCCCCGGTGTCACACAGGAAATGTCGACCCGATAGAGAATCGGTGATATAAAGAAGTTTCCCCGTAGATCCGACGGCCATCGCAACCGCGGAGTGCCCATTAGACTCGGTCCTCCTTGGCCAGGAACGCTGCAGGAGCTTTGTTTTTTTGGGGGGCGAAAAACTGTAGGGGGAGCGGCAGCGTCATGCTTTCGCGCCAAAACGGGCGTGGTAGGAGCACTAGCCCTCTGCAGGAGAAGCTGGAACCGCGTCTGTGGGGGATGGGTGCCTCGTGGCCATGCAGCACTGCTGGGTTACAGTGAAAATCTTATCTGCTTTGGCAGCAAGCTCGGCGCAGTCTGTAATCTCGGATCTGGCTAGGGCAGCCTGTACCTGCTCCGGCAGTTGGCAGAGGAAAAGCTCCCGAAAGAGGAAGCATTCCGGTTCGGCACCCAAGAGCGCGAGCATTTGGCTCATGAGCTCGGACAGTTTGGAGTCCCCGAGGCCAGGCATCGTGGTGAGCCGGCGAGCGTGCTCTGACTTCGAGAGCCCGAAGACCTGTGACAACCACGCCTTTATCGCATCATACTTGCTGTCAGCAGGAGGACTACCGAGGAGACTGACGATCCGTGAGGCAGTTGCACTGTCGAGGGCGGAGACCACGTAGTAATAACGGGTCTGATCCGCGACGATGTCCCTGATGGCGAACTGGGCTTCAGCCTGGATAAACCAGGCGTCTGGTTGTTGCTCCCAGAACTGTGGCAGCTTCAGAGTCACGGCGTTCGTGTCCATGTTGAAGATCTTCCGTGAAAACTGTTCACGAAAGTCGGGGTCACCAATGTAGGAATGTGGGTTCCTAACTAAAAGACTGAGTTCTACTCAGGCGATCAAACAAAATGAACTTTAATGAAATGAACAGGCTTTAACAATAAACTGCAGGATAACATCGAATGTAGGTCTGGTCTCTCTGGAGGCTCCACGAGGACTGCCCCTGCAGTCCTGTGGCTGATGTCATGACGTCATCACGTTTTCCCGCCAGTGGGGGGTCACGTGATGAACGGCATGACGTCATCACGTTTTAACCTCGCTGTTAAAGCAACCACACTTTGTACAGTTAAACAGCATAAATAAGGTACAGACTCAGACTGTAGCTAACATGTTGTTAAAGGAATTATGTACAAACGATCTGAGTCCTTTGGTGGCTCCACCACAGCTCAACCTTTGGTGGCCGTGCCTTCTGTTGCCTAGGCCCTAAGCTCTGGAAATTCCCTGCCTAAACCTCTCCGCCTCTCTACCTCTCTTTCCTCCTTTAAGACGCTCCTTAAAACCTACCTCTTTGACCAAGCTTTTGGTCACCTGCCCTAATTTCTCCTTATGTGGCTCGGTGTCAAATGTTTTGTCTTATAATACTCCTGTGAAGCACCTTGGGAACTTTTACTGCGTTAAAGGATCTATCTATATAAATACAAGCTGTTGTTGTTATTGTTAGAAATGCTCAAAATCAACCTTTCTTGCCCAGTTCCTCTGGTCTGTAACCAGGCTCACTCTTCAATGATACAGATATAGCAGAAATGTAACCAGTAACCTATATAGATAAAACTATACAAATGATCCCTTGAATGTTGCAGTAATCAATTATCCAATTTAACTTTGTAGCAAGTAAAACAAATTAACCAGTTGTAGGTCAGGTATTTTAATGTTAGGTCATGCTCTGGTCAGCTATGAGTTTATTTATGGGAATCCACCTAGGAAAACTTTCCAGCGACCTATTAATCAGGAGCTAACAGAACCCACCAGACCTTGTTATCCAGTTTTTAAACAGTATTGCATGTCAAGGAGCTATTTGGATCTAACCCTCTATTTCTTTAGAAAAGTTGCTCGTCATATTTCATTAGAAATGATTTAAGACCATGCCACTTCTGCTTACAAGTGAGTTGATGTCTGTTTCTAGTGTTTCTCTCTGTCCGAAGCCAACTGCTTGCTGAGCTCTAAGATAAAAGTTCACGGCCTGCTTAGAATGAGGCTGGGTGTCACTGCTTGTTTTTGTTAACCAAGGGCCCATAACATAAACACTACAGCTTATTTTACTGTGAATGAAATGACTCATGCGTGAAAGCGACATGTGTACAGTCGAGGGAACTTCCACCAGTTGTTTGAACTTTAAATCTATCTGAATGTACCATCTCAGTAAAACTCAGAACAAAAGAGGAAGACAAAATGCAACAAACAAAACTGAAGTAAATACTAAATATCCCCAAAACTGTGAAGTTTGAAATGGGGAAAAGAATATATTTTCCAGTTAACGTTCATTTGTCTGTTTATGCTTTGAATTTATTATCTGATTTCACAAACATAACTGAGTGATTGAAAGGTCAAATGGACATGGGAAGTGAGCATTCAGCAACGTGTCAAAATGGAGAAAACCCCAATTTATATTTCATCAATCTATTCTAATCAAAATGTGTACACAATGAATTAAAAATAGATGCTTCAGTAAGTTGCATAGCACAGTAATAGTAATATTACAGTTTGGGAAATATGTTTTCCCATGACTTTTGCAAAATTAGCTAGCTATAAGATTTATTTTACTGTCATCAGTGTCCACGTGTGGATCAGCACAACTGTGGAATGGTTTCTAACTGCACTTGGGAAGAGGCAGGATCACTTTTCTATACAACCACTTCCTGCAGTAAGGAACAGTTGCAACTGCTTTTGCAGAACAACAACAACAGCAACAACTTGTATTTATATAGCACCTTTAACGTAGTAAAACGTCCCAAGGCGCTTCACAGGAGTATTTTAAGATTAACAAATTTGACACCAATCCACACAAGGCTAAATTAGGGCAGCTGACCAAAAGCTTGGTCAAAGAGGTTGGTTTTAAGGAGCGTCTTAAAGGGGAAAAGAAAGGTAGAGAGGCGGAGAGGTTTAGGCAGGAAATTCCAGAGCTTAGGGCCTAGGCAACAGAAGGCATGGCCACCAAAGATTGAGTGATTAGAAGAACATTTATTAGTTGAACTTCACATGTGAAGCTGAAAGATGAACAGCCCCACACTAAGGTGTCAGTAAACCACTCAGAGTAAAATAAATCTGCAGCAGTAACATTGTTTAGGCTGTGTGAATAATCCTCTGTTCAAGTTAATTCTGGAGGAAAGAGAAAATGTCTGGCATGGGATAGGTGACATTTATTTTTTCAGATTTGTTTTTCTTCACATTTTCTCCTTTTTTAGATTAGGGTGAGCAGTTCGAGCTACTGGCTTGCTAATACTATTCATAAGTTAATGTGACTTTATTGGCCAAGCGTTAAGAAGTACATAAACATGAGGATCAATGGTGCATAACCCGCATTGAGAGCTGACCTTGCTGGATTTTTTTCCTTGCGCAGATTGACCGATGCGCAGGGAGTGCATTGGGTGTATCAATATCTGGTGAATCAGCAGCTCTTAAAGGGCTGCTGCTCGCAGCTAATGCAAAGCTGCATTATGTCTCACTGTTCGCAATTGAAGATGAAAACAAGGAGAGACAGGAGCGGGACTGCTGTTTTTGAGCATGCTGTTCTGGAGATCTTACCCAGAAGGTGCATCACCCTAAGGGACAACACTATTATTGGAGCCAACTTGTGCCATTTCTATTGCTAGGGAATGTCATTCAATAGACAGTAGGCTACTGTGAGCCCTAGTTGGGGCTCTACTGCAATTCCCCACCCCTCCTGACTAATCTGTCCAGGGCTTCGGCCCAGCAATGGAAAGGTCTGTCCAGGGCTTGTCCGAGGCAGTGGAAAGGTCTGTCCAGGGCTTGTCCGAGGCAGTGGAAAGGTCTGTCCAGGCCTTGTCCGAGGCAGTGGAAAGGACTGTTCCGGCCTTGTCCGAAGCAGTGGAAAGGACTGTCCATGGCTTTTCCCAAGCACTGGCACCTGCCACGCAGGTCCTCACTGCTGCCACGCAGTCACTTGTTGGCCTCGTCCACACGCAAATTGAGGCCACGCGAACACTCTCTGCTGCCACCCTAGCTGCATCAGGCAGGATCACCCCAGGCCCTTGCAGCACCACAGCAAGCCATGAATCTGTGGAGCAGTCGATTGTGGCGTATGATCCTATGCGGCCCCGTCAGAGTGCTAGTGTTTCGGCCGACCACGGTGCAGGTGTCCTCTCTCTGCATGTGAGCAGTCCTGATGCCACCGCTGACACGTCAGCAGAGCAGCTGCCACCACCTGCGCGGCAGACTGCTAGCAGACATGCCCAGTTGGAGCAGCCTGCTTGCGGGACCTCCAAGCCCAGAGGTCGTCCAGGCCGTCCCTCAGGGGCTTCAGCGCTTCCAGACACTCAGCAGGCGTCCCCCAGCCTTGACGCAGCCACTGGGGTCCAATTATGGAGGAGCTGCAGGGAGGGAAGGGGCCGACCTCGTAAGAGGAGTCGGTCTCCATCAAGGGGTCACCAGTAGAGGGAGGTGCTAAGACGTCTCTTTTTCCGGATTTAAGGACGTCCACACCTTCTGTGTTTGTTTGTTATGGTTTGGTTAGTTTCGCTGGGTTGCCAGACAGTTATCTGTTAGTTTGTTAGTTATGATTTCTGTTACCATTACGTTGTCATGCTGGAAGGAAGCACTTGTTTGAAAATAAAGAAAACTTTTTATTTACAATTGAGCTGTACACTATTTACAATCATCGAGGCCTTCATAGGCTTACAGCGAACTGGAGGGCGCTGTTCGAATCACAGCCACCATTCCGTCCGAGGGGCCTAGAACCGAGTCCTTATGAGCCTCTGATGAACGGCCCTTCCAGTTTCTGGAGCCCTCCCATCTTCCTCCTCCTCCTCCTTCTCCTGATCCTCCTCGCCCGCATGCTCCTCCTCCTCCTCCTCGTCCGCCTGCTCTGCTGGACCTTGAGGGTCGGCTGGCATTGGCTGGGTGCGTCGAATGGCCAGGTTGTGGAGCATGCAGCAGACAACAACGATGCGCATCACATGCTCTGGCGAGTACTGTAGGGCGCCCCCGAATGGTCTAGACAATGGAAACGCTGCTTCAGCACACCAATTGTGTGCTCCACAATGTTCCTGGTGGCCTGATGGCTGTTGTTGTAATGCTGTTCTGCCGGGGTGCTGGGCAAACGGAGCGGGGTCATGAGCCATGGGCAGAGAGGATAGCCCTTGTTGCCCAGAAGCCAGCCTCGTGGGTGAGCCGGGGCCTCAAAAAGGTCAGCCACTGAGGTCTGCCGCAGGATGAATGTGTCATGGCTGCTGCCAAGGAATTGTGCATTCACCGCCATGATCATCGGCCGGTGATCACAGACCAGCTGCACATTAAGGGAGTGGAACCCCTTTCGGTTACGGAACTCCTCCGGATTCTGTAATGACGCCCGCAAAGCCACGTGTGTGCAAGCAATTGCCCCCTGCACCATGGGGAAGTCCGCAATAGCTGCGAAGCCCTGTGCGCACTCCCCCTGCTTCTCCAGGGTCACAGGGATGGTGATTAATTCGCGCCTCCTTTTGTAGAGGGCAGCTGTCACTTGCCGGATGCAGCAATGCACTGCAAATTGAGAGATATTTGATATGTCCCCAGCTGCTGCCTGAAACGATCCGCTGGCGTAAAAGTTGAGCGCAACAGTGACTTTCACGGCCACCGACACAGAAGCCCTGCACCGTATCCGCGGCTGCAGATCCCCAGCAAGCAGGTGGCACAGCTCAGTGACAACATCCTTACCAAATCTGAGCCTTCGCAGACACTGCTCCTCCGACATGGTAAGGTAGGAGACCTGCTGCCTGAAAACCCTGGCAGCGTATGGTCGGATTTGGCGACGTCCATTGGCCCTCCTCCTTCTGGCCAATCCCGGCCCTCTCTCCCTCCGTCTCTGTGCCCTTGCCAGTTGTTCAGCCAGGATGACGTTCCCCTCCAAAGCAGTTCCCATTATTCTGGCCGACGAGTAAGACGCAGTCAGCTTTCTGGATCCAACTGTTCTGGACATGGTTGAAGGTCCCAAGGCTCCTCTGGCTCAATAAGAACAAGTCTGTGTAACTGAAGGTCTGCAACTCTCTCCAGCAGCGAGCAGTATGGCCAGGCCAAATGGCTGCCGGTTTTATACTAGTGCTGTCCCCTTTAAAGAGCGCCCCCCGAGTCCGAGAAGGACCTGGTAACTTTCCATCCAACTGTCACTAATAGTGCCAGGCGGAACGGAGGGGGGCGCCACTGAATTTCCGGTACTGGGCGCCAAAAAGGCGTTGCACAATGAAATGACGTCATTATCTGGCTGCGCCCGCGAGTGGGCGCAAAGACTTAGCGCCGGCACTAACAGGCTACTCAATATGGCAGGATGCGCTAGGATCACTGCGCACGTCTGAAAATTGGGTAACGCCCCAAATCTCGGGCTCTTTAGGCGCTAATCGCTGGCGCAACAACCGAATTTCTAGGCCCTGAACTTTTATTTTAACTTTCTAATGGTATATTTGATTAGGATCTTGGTGGGCATGCATGCCTGATAAGCCATGGTGAAAGTAATGAAGAAGTTAACCCTGGAAAACCAGGCATCTGCCACGCACTTTATGCATTAGCGTACTGATAATTGCAAAATGTGGCATATAATTCCATTGCTGCTTCAAAGATCCAGCAATGTAGTCGGTTAAAGCTGTGATCACCTTGATAGCCACTGTCAGAGTCATCACTGTCCTGGAACTTGTCTGACGGTCTGGCTTGAGAGGGCGAGATATTTCTGTCACTACCTCATTAATGAAGCATAGGCAGCAAAGGCAGATCCCCTCAGACATGTCAAAAGTCCCTCATCCCTGGAATCAATCTTGTAATTTTTTTCTGCACCCTCTCTAAGGCCTTCACATCCTTCATAAAGCACGGTGCCTAGAATTGGACACAATACTCCAGTTGAGGCTGAACCAGTGTTTTATAAAAGTTCATCATAACTTCCTTCTAGATGCATTTCACTTTCATGCTCCCTCAGATTGTTCTCTTCCTCTGCCAAAATAAATAAATACAGATAGACCCAGTGGGTTGCCCATCTTCAGAACTTTGATTGTAGCAACTTAAATTGCAACTGGCCACAAACCACAGATGGAAAATAAGGAATGCAAATAAATCCAAAAAATGAAAAACAAAGCTAGGCCAGAACTGAAATCAACAGTGAATGTAATAAAAACTGCGCAAAAACCCTGAATGAATAAGTATTGCAGCAAAACAAAGTTCCAGAACTAATGATGGCACTCCTCTTTAAATATGAAATCTCCAAAGGCTGAAGATGCTTTTGATGCTGCGCCTGTCTTAAATAGGAATTTAATGAACCAGGTCAGCACCAGGTAATTGTCATAATTTAAAATCCTTTTTGAGGATACCACCTCCTCTGTGCTAAAAACACAATCTGGCAACAGGGTAGTGCTTTCTGCACATTGGGTGAGATACAGGCCTAAGGCCTACTCACCTAGTATTCCTCCCATTCACCAGATTGGCACCTATGCTACCTACACATCTGACAGTATAATTAGTCCTAGGATCCCGACCGGCAGTATTCCTGGACCAATGCTTAGTGTGCATGGACAGCTCTGGTTAGAAAATACACCCTGATATTCAATACACCCTTAAGGTCAGTCAAAAGGCCATCATTTCTCTTTAACTACTGGTTTGTCTTGTAGACAAGATAATATTTGCATTCTTAGCACACAAAGGCTATTTTAGCCTAATCAGTGAGGGAAAATAAGATGGATAAATTGTGTACTATTTGAGACAAATGGTGAAGTGAAATTTAAAGCTTCTACTTAATTCACCAAAGCTTTAAAATGTAATATTAAATGTGACAACATATATCCTCAAACCAAAACAATTTGTGGAAAACCAGACACAATGGGCTCAATTTTCTAAGCCCTGAGGAGGCGGGTTTGGAGGCGGGAGTGGTGGGAAAATTGCAGAATCGGGGGGCACGAACCTATCCCACCCCCAACCCGCCTCCGTGCCAATGTCCCGGGAGGCGGGTAACCGACCTGTGCTGGGAGCCGCCTCCCCGAGGCGGGAAGGGGATTAGTGCCAATTAACTGCCTGTTAACATGTAGTTAACAGGCAGTTTTTTGCCTAATCCCTATTTTTAGCCCTGAAGTGTGGGCTTCCCGATGGCTCCGAACCACGCCAAGTTAGCAAGGTGGACCGTCGGTCTGCAGGGGTTGGAGGGGTCGAGATGTCCGTTGTGCAGGTGAGTGATGGGTGCCTGTGTACAGAGGTAAATGTGTGAATTAAGTGTAAAGTGTTTTAATAAGTTTTACTTACCTTTAGTTTCTCCTGCAGGCTTCCTCCCTTCAGTTCTCGGGAGTCCCTCAGCTCACCGGCACAGAAAGCAGAATGGCCGCTGAACTGTCAAAAGCTGCAGCCTCTGCTTTCTTGTCTGGAGAGCTCCCTAACTGAGTCTGAGTAGAAGGATTCAAGTTAGAAGACAGATTGTCAGTGTTTGATAGCTTCACAGAGCTGTCAAATGCTGATTTTTCATCTGTCAAAAGCTCTTGACAGATGAAATGTCAATCGCTGACATCACCAGTAACCAGGTGTCCCTTAATTGGCCTGCTGAGCCCTCTGGGTGGGCTTAACAAGGTCAATCAAGGGAAAATAGCGTGGGTTGGCCACAAGTCGATGTGTAGGATTCGCAAAATTGAACATTGTCCTATAAGGGTCTATTGGCAGAAAAGGCCTTAATTTTTAAAGACTGTTTTAAAAGAAGCCCAGAAAAAGGGGCACACAAAATGGCCACCAGACCCCGTGACCAGCTTTTTGGGACATTTTAAAATGGTTCCTGCAGTCCACAGACAGCTTTTGTGGATTCAGCCCACAGTAAGTTCTGGAATGCAATTTCGGAGAATGCGAAACCAGACAGAACCCCATATATATGGATTGGATGCAGATCCAATCAGATTGGCCTGTAGGTAAAGGCCATCAAAATGTTTACCCAGACAAAGGGGAAACAGCTTTAAATTCAAAGGGGAACATCAAGACCCATTAAAGACAATACAAGGTCATTCCAGACCAGAGATGGCAGTTACCGGCCATCATGAAAGTACTTTAAACACAATGGCCTAGAAATTGAGTTGACGCCGCGCCAGGGCTTTAGCGCCGGAAATTTAGCGCCGGCGCTAATTCCCTTGCGCGCGCCAAAAATTCAGTAGCGCCGCGCCCAGGCGGCTGCCGGCGCTACTGGCGGGCGTGAGTGCCTCCCAATGGGCGCTGAGTGCCGCATTGCGGCGCTAATCCGGCGCTGCGGCACCCGATGCGGTGCGGCAGGCTGGGGAAGTGCAGGCCTCCTCCTCCTGTTAAGGAGGCGCTGCCTTCACCCGATCGCTGGCCGTTTGATTTTTTCAAAAATGAGCCCGGCACCTCGGACAAGTGCCGGGCTTGCAGGCCAGACGCATCTGTTCCGCGGGGGGGGGGGTGGAGGAGTCCGGGGAGGGAGATGCGGGCAGGCGGCCGGCGGGAAAGCGGCCGGCCGCCGCGCGACCTTAATGCGCCGGCGCTAACTTGTGTAAGACTCGGTTGCCAGAGTCTTAGTTGCGGCTGCCACGGGCGAGGCGGCCGCAACTGAATTTCGGCGTTCGGGCGCGTTGCCACGGCAACCGGGACGCTGCGCACACCGATGACGTCATCGGTGCCGGCGCAGCGCAACCAGCTAACGCCGATGGCAGCGCCGAAGTGAATTTCAGAAACGGCTATCATTGCGGCGCTAGGCCCTCTAGCGCCGCAAAATGGACGCTAACCCTACTGAATTTTCAGCCCAATGACTACCCCTCTGTGCTACAAGCCCGCCAAAAGTTAAACAAAGACTAACCTTGATATGGCGGGAGGTAAGGACCTCGATGAGAAGTATAATTGGAGACCCAGGGTAGCTGTTGAGAGATGTTTGAGAGGGAGGTTCGAGAGAGAGGTTCAAGAGGGAAGATCGAGTCAGCGCCCAGACCCGGGGTAGCTATCGGAAGATCATCGACAAACCCCGGGCCATTTGACGAGATGAAAAGACGGTGACCCTCCAAGAGGAAACCTATCTGAAAATGGTCAAACAGTTGGGGCTAGATTTTCAGTTGCTTGCGCCAGCAGTTAGCGCCTTAAGAGAAGTGATTTCCGGGCGCTATGCGTGTAGCGCCCGGGCGCAGCGCAGTTTGCGCCCCGCCCCAAATTAAGTTGCCCGTTAGCGCCGGCGCAAAGTTTAGCGCCCGCCCGGATGCGCGCGCAGAAAATGACGTCACATCCTCGTGCAACGCCCTTTGGCCGCCCCGATTGCAAACTTCAGTCGGACCGCCCCATTGTGCGGCGGGCGGCCGGAGCGTTTGGAAAAAGGAACGCAACACAACCAGCGCGGGCCCCGGGGGGCGCTAATTAAAGGGAACGTCCTCTCCAGTATAAAGGCCATCCTTTTTTCAGAAAACAGTCTTGTGCAACGCATTTCTGGAGACACAACAAGGAGGATAGCTAACTGGTTTCAAGCAGCAAGAGCCAGGTATTTTTGGACTCAGGCAACAGCGCTGCAAGTGGCCATTTGGAAATTAGAGTGTTTGCCAGGATTTGATGGGGGTTGCATGGGGTGCCAACGCGGAGCTGCAGCTCCATGTCCGTAGGGCTCGCAGACGCATTGTGAGAGGGGCAGCCCTGGCTAGAGGCAGAGGGGGCTACAGGCGTCGGCCACGCAGGCCTTACCCAGTCAGGCTATACCGCCAGCAGCGCTCCTACCTAAACATGAGTGCCGCGCGATGTGTTAAAAGGCTCCGATTCCGAAAGGGGGTGATTGCAGAGATCTGCCACCTGCTTCGCCGAGATCTGCGGCCAAAGCTCAGGTGCAGGACGTCTCTGTCGGTGGAAGTGAAGGTGACGGTGGCATTGAACTTCTATGCCACCGGCTCCTTCCAATACGCTGCTGGGGACATAGCAAACATCTCCCAGTACGGCGCACATCGCTGCATCCGCCAGGTGACCGAAGCACTGTTCAGAAGGAGAAGCCAATTCATCTCCTTCCCCATGGCCCTGGAGAGCCAGCATCAGCGCGCATTGGGATTTTCCAGACTCGGGGAATTCCCCTTGGTGCAGGGCGCCATTGACTGTACGCATGTGGCTTTGCGGGCCCCTCTGGAGCATGGCGAGCAGTATCGCAACAGGAAGGGCTACCATTCTCTGAATGTGCAGCTGGTCTGTGACCACAAGCAGCGCATCATGGCAGTCAATGCCAGCTTCCCAGGCAGCAGCCACGATGCCTTTATCCTGCGGCAGAGTACTGTGCATGACATGTTCCAGGCACAGCCTCCCCCAAGAGGATGGCTACTCGGGGACAAAGGCTATCCTTTGTGCACCTGGCTCATGACCCCGCTCCGCGCGCCCAGGACCGCTGCTGAAGAGGCCTACAACGAGAGCCATCAAACCACCCGCAACATCATCGAGCTAACTATTGGGGTCCTCAAGCAGCGGTTCCGCTGCCTTGATCGCTCCGGAGGAGCTCTCCAGTATTCGCCGGACCGGGTCTCCCAATTTGTGGTGGTTTGCTGCATGCTACACAACCTGGCTATCCGCAGGACTCAGGCACTGCCACCTGACGTTGGACCAGCACCTCAGGAGGAGGAGCAGGAGGAGCATGAGGAGGAGGAGGAGGAGGAGGAGCAGGAGTACGTTCCCAGGAGGGAGCGACCAGGGCCAAGGGCCGCACGACGCCACCTTATTACACGGTACTTCTAAGCCCCCTGTCAGGGAATGGCCAGGGGCCATGAGGGAAGATGAATGCAGCCGCTCCGCAAGCCCTCAGCCGGCGAAGCCAACAAACACTAAGAAGAACAACCATGGAGACTGCATGAATAAAGATAATTTTTTATTAAACAAAAATGAAAAGCCCTTCCCACATGAATCCCCAAAAACAATAAACGGGCCCCACAAAAAGCCCAACAAACGACTCACTCCCACAAACTGGGGAGGAGCCACTCCACCTTTATTGAAACCGGACCTCAACGTCGGCCTAACGCAAAAAAAAAGCCCTCCAAAAGCACAACCATGGGCAAAATAAAGATGGCCACTGCCATATTAAAGGAAAGCTGGCCACACCCTCTACTGAGTGGCCCGCGAGGGCGAGACCTTGGCCAGCATTTTGCCTCCCCTGCCCTGCCTGCTGCTCCTTCGCAAGCTCTGCCCAGTGGCTGCTGCGAGGCTGGGGGAAGGCGCCTGAGGCTCAGATGCCCTTCCGCCAGATGCCGCTGGGGGGCGGCCTACACGGCGTTTGGGCCTCGAGGGGCCGTCTCCTGAGTGGCGCACCTGAGCCTGGCCACCATCAGCTGCAGCCGCTTGCCCTTGACGCCCCAGAGGGGGAATGGCGGCGACGGATGGCGCAATGTGGGCCAGCTGGCGTCTGGGATGCGCTGGCTGGTGCTGTGGCGCGGTGGCACTCGGCCGGGCCCGCACTGCAGGATCCGCAGCAATCAGCCGACGGCCGGCTTGCTGGGATGGTCCAGCGCGGCGCCTGCCCTGGCGATGCCTGCCTGAGACAGCGCGTGTGGCAGCAGTGAGTGGCCCTGTGGTCCTGGTGTGCGCGCGCATCACATCCGCCAGGGTCTTGACGGCATCAGTTAGCATGCGGCCAGTCGCGGCAGTTGCTGCCCCGAACTCGCGCACACTGGTCGCCAGCGACTCGATGGCCTCAGGCATGCGCCCCACCACGCTCATGAGCTCCGTGTGGCACCGGTCCGAGTCGTCGGCCATCTGATCGAGCTTCCGCACCTCCTCCGAAGTGAAGGTGTCCGGACTGGAGTCGCGACTCTCCCGCTGGGGAGGAGGGGGCCGAACTAGGGGACACTTGCCGCGTTGGTGACGGCGAGTGTGCCGAGCAGCAGCACTCCCCTCTGATCCTTCCCCCCTTTGGGGGGAAGGCCGCGGGCCACGCGCACGGCTGCTGGGTGGCTGGACGCCACTGGTCCCAGAAGCTGCATTGCCCTGCGACAGTTCCTCCAGGCACTCGTCCAGTGAGGAGGTGTCGAGCATTTCCTCCTCTCCTGCGGGACGTGACTGTTCCCCCGAAGGTCCGGCTTGCTCCTCCTCCTCCTCCTGGTTGGAGGTGCTGTCACTGGCAGCCTCAGGGTCCTGGTCGTCACCAGCTGAAAGCAGGAATGCACAAGAGTAGCTTCAGAGTGAGGAGACGGCGTCAGCGAGGGAGTTAGGACTGGTGGGATTCAGCGCATTGGTGGGACAGTGGCAAAGGAGGTAGCTCGGATGGGCCAGTGCGACGCGAGAGGGCCAAAAGGCGAGGTCCTTACCATTGCCGGGCAGTGGAGGGTCGGATACACCGCACGCTGTGGGGACAATCACACGTGCTCCCATGAGCACACACACGCGCTCCTCCAGCCGAGTGAGCTTCTGCAGCTTGGCGCGGCCACCCCTGGCACGGGCCTGGCGATTAAACGCTACTTTAGCCTGCAAGAGAAAGGACGGGCTGTAAGTGCGCAGTGAAGCCCTGATGTAGTGTGCACTGCCTCCCATGGTGGAATAGCTTGGACAGAGTGAAGCCCTGATGTAGTGTGCACTGCCTCCCATGGTGGAATAGCTTGGACAGAGTGAAGCCCTGATGTAGTGTGCACTGCCTCCCATGGTGGAATAGCTTGGACAGAGTGAAGCCCTGATGTAGTGTGCACTGCCTCCCATGGTGGAATAGCTTGGACAGAGTGAAGCCCTGATGTAGTGTGCACTGCCTCCCATGGTGGAATAGCTTGGACAGAGTGAAGCCCTGATGTACTGTCCACTGCCTCCCATGGTGGAATAGCTTGGCCAAAGTGTAGAGTGCCGAATGGCCATTTGATGCTCATGACTGTCCCAATGCTGCTGGCTGAGGGCTGGCCAAAAGGACTTTCAGGTCCCTTTGCCCATCATGTCAGGTGTACATGCAAGAATGAGGAGGAGACTGGAAAGGCTACTCACCCTCACAATCCTGGTCAGATCGTTGTATTTCTTACGGCATTGTGTGTGGGTCCTGGGGGCCTCGCCGGTGAACGTCACCCTCTGGGCGATCTGCTTCCAGGCTTTGGTGTAGTCGTGGTGGGTTGGATTCCTCCCACTGTCTGGAAACAAGATCTTGCGCCTCACCTCCAGAGCTGTGACCATTATGTCCAGATCACCCTCTGAGAAGCGCAGGGCACGCTGACGGGCCTTCTCTGGCGTTGCCATGACTCCCTGGGGCTGAGCAGTAGTGTTGAGGCCTCTTTGCAAGGCTGCAGTGTGCAGGGCGTGGCAGCAGACCAATTCGTCCCTTCCCCCTTTAAGAGCTGGTCGGCACCACGGGGTCTGCTGTCAGTGCAAAAATGACCGCACCCGTGCTGCGCCCCGCCTGGGCGCTATCCCTCTGGACCGCCGGCTTAGCGCCTAAAGAGAGTAGTGGAACGCCTCTTTTAGCGCTCCACCAACCTCTTAGGGCGAAGCCACTGAATTCCCGGCAACGGGGCACTACTTTGGGGCGGGCGCTAACTTCGGGCGGCGCTAAGGTTAGCGCCCCAAAACTGCCTATACTGAAAATCTAGCCCCTGGTCTCTCTCCACGCCGACATCCAGGCCTACTAACATCCAGCCTGCCCGTGTCCATTACCTCGAGGGAGAAAAGAGTGTGTCGCAGCCCGCTGCGTTCTGCTGACCACATGGAGACAGGATGCCTGAGAGGACCAAAACGCAGACTTCAAAAACCTCTATTTTCTAACTGGGACTGGTGAGCATGTTTCTGGCCCCTCATAATCTAATCTAGCTAGGTTTAGGGGGTGGGCATTTTAGGGGATAATTAACAATGAGTTGTTGTCCCTCGATGTTCCGTGTGTTTCCCTATTTCATGGTGAACCTTGTAAAGTATAATATGCCTGTGGATATATTGGTTAGTACTGTATTATGATTTGTTTTTCCCTCCCATGTACCTTATTTTGGCTTACATTCAATTTTTCCTTTATGCAATAAAATTTCACTTCGCCCTCCTGCCATCTGGGAGACGCTACAGATGCATTCGCACCTGTATGACCAGATTTAGGAACAGCTTCTTTCCCAGGGCTGTCATCCTACTGAACTCCACAAATAAACTCTAAAGCCTGCACATCTGCCAATGCACTTTATCATGGTTATGTTTATGTTAATGTATTACAAGCCAAATGTATGTTGAATGTTTAAATGTCTTAATCTAAATGTACACTCTCGGGAGCCGCAAGCCTACATTTCGTTGTACTGCACTTGTGCACTAACAATGACAATAAAGTTGATTATGATTATGATTATGATTATTATGATTAAACTTGGTCTACAGAGTATTCTCTGCATTGTAGTTCCTGCCTCAAAGTCCAGTGTACAGAACCTAAGGGGTGAGTGGGTCGAACCACTCGGTAAATTACTGTGCAAAAGAGAGAGGTCTCACCAGAGAGAGAGACCGGGCAGAAAACCCCTTACAGATGGAGGCGGGACTACAACCCAAAAAGTGGGAGTCCCACCTCCAAAAGCTCCCCATTGACAAAATCGAACCCAATGTTTATTTCTACCTGTTATTCTTGTGTATGCAGTAAAGTTTGCCATAACAGGTCTATTTCTGGGTGTTGAGATTATTTCTAGTGCAGTGTATTTCAGTGTCACATGTGTTCTGTACTGACTGACAGTCTGCCTTTGTGTACGTAAATAAACTGCTTTTGTTTAATCATGCAGAGTCCAGTAATCCATTTAAACTTGGTAACAAAAAAGGCCCAGAGCCTGTATTGCACTAGGGCTAGATGTTCTAGAGGCTGAGATCCCTGTCACTACGTAACCCTACCCCAAATATTACTACCTTAAGAATGAATGCCATTGATGAAGCCTCCAAACTGTTTCTGCAGCCTGTAACTCTCCCCAGACAAAGTCTTAGAAGTTCACATGCCAGGTTAGCCATCATTTACTATTCTAAAATTGCTGAAATATGTATTAGACTATACAAAATGTGTTGCCAGTAGGATAATTCCTCTAAGGTTGGGAATTTCCTCAGAGCTGCTCCCGTTCCGCTGATGTAACTTCACTGGAAGTGCGTCCGTAAATGGGGATTCTTTTACACATGCAGTGAAATTACAGCAGTGGGCGTTAGGACCCTCGGATATGTTAATTGTGGGCCTAATGGCTGTTTAAGGACTTTTCCCATATATTCATCAGCGCTGAGTGGAACAGGCACCGGGCATGCTCCTCTCAGTTTTTTAATGCAGCCTAACCAGTGGTTTTAGAAGGACCGCTGTTAGCCGCCACCAATAAGGTAAGTATACTTTTTAAACTGACCTTGATGTGGAGTTGGGAGGGGAGGGAGGGGTGGGGTGGAGATGGGTGGGTACAGGAGTGCTCCTCCCAGCACCACAGCACAATGGCAGGCTGCTGCCAGTCTTGGCTTGCACCACCCCCCCAGCCTCATCTTTACCTTTGCCCCTCCCCTCAGGACCTAACTGAGGGCCGCTGCTGGTGATGCAGCCAACCCCAAATTGGTCCTTTTCTAACTGGTGGGCTGACCCTGGTGGCCCGATTGGCATTGGCAGCTCACTGGCAATATGCTGATGAGGCCCAATTTGGGCGAGCCTCGGGCTTCAGGCTTCTGCTGCGCTTGGAGCCACTGGCTATTTCAGGCCTGAAAACGGACCTGGACCAATTTCTAGCCGCACATCGCTCCAGGTACAAAATGAAAAAAAAATGCGCCAAAATCTCTCTTGTTTAGCCAAGTAATCACTTTTCAAAGCATCTCCAGGCTCCAAAGTAAAGCACTTACACCAGTCAGCTGATGTTGGCAATAGGTACACATCTTCTATTTCATTCTGAGTTATTCTCGGGGCAATGGGGTGCAATTCATGGGTTTTAACCAATGATGACCTACACCAGTCATCCTTATTTGCACTTATTACAACAAGCATTGGCGCACACATCCTGAGAATTCTTCAGACCCGATTATAGATGGCAGCACAGCCACTATGGGGAGAGGAACCCACATAAATGTGATCCCTCAAAATTTCAGGCTTGCAAAAATAACATGGCTATTCCAGTGCCAATGTGATAATGCATGTAAATTCAGGGCCAAGAAAGTTAACTCCGTTTATTCCTGTTTGCTACTCAGCAGCTTTTTGCTATTCTAAGGAAGGCCAGACTGAAATTAAAGCCTGGCATGGCTGTGCAGAGCAGCCTGACTTGATCATTATTATTTTGTTCTTAACATTACAGCATTATTATAAGCGAACAACAATGAATATGCACACACATGTAAATTTTAGAGGAACCAAACTATTATGGCCATTGTTCTTAAAGAATAGACTGTTCTTAACCTGTGGGCCTAGCTACATATGATTGTTGAACTTCACAAGCTTCATTTAACAGTCTGACTTTCACACTGGCCTATTGATTGGGAACAGGTCATTTAATGACCTAGTTTATTTTAGACTGGTGACCAATCCCACACTTTGAGAACACCAAGCTTCTTGCATCACCTATCCCCTGTATTATGCTCATTTATAGAGCCAAATCAATGAAAACATTTGAATAATTTGCTCCTATTTGCCACTGCATTTAGAAAAGTCAAGACAAAGGAAGCACAAATTGAGAAGATGGAGATTTGACCCTCACCTCCTCAGGTGAGCCTCTGAGCACATTCTAGCAGGGAGGTGGTGAGCAGAGGCCAAGTGCATCCCTGTGGTGGGAGGGGATATAAAATCATATCTTTGTGATTAACAAGTGCAGCATTGATAATAGCCCAGTGTAGGCCAGCCATCCTGCACTTTGATAAAGGAGGTGCATGGGCTGCAATGGGTGGGGGTAAACTGAGAGCAAGTGCCGGAGGTAAATCAGGGTGATATGCACAACAAGAGGAGGAAATACAAAATCCATTTTCTGTTTGCAGTTTGTTTCAGCTGAGTTTCTGCCACTACAAATGTCCACAGAAAAAAAATGCATCAGTGAATGGATCTGTTTCCCATGAGGCCACCTGCTTCCCCCTGGCTTCTACCACTTGATATAGTCTTTGCAGGCTTTACCTGTGATGGATGTCTCATGTGCTCCAGTGTTTAGGTGTTTGCTTTTCAACCAGGGCTCCCTGTTTTCAATCCCGTTCCTGACAAAAAGTTCCGATGAAATGCTTCAGTGTAGGCTCATCGAAACTGAACACGGCACTGTAAAAATAGCTGACGTGTCCCTACGGGGAGTAAGCATTCCATTGTACTAGTACATATGGCAAATAAAATTGAATTGAATTGAAAGTAAGTTCAAACTGCCAAACTCCTAAATGACATTGGTGGAAAGTCAAGGAGGATGGATTTTCCTCACCAGTACCATTTGGTTTCAGGTGTTAGCAGGGCAGGAAATGTGGCTGGAAATGGTGCTGTCAACTCCTCATAGCCTGCCACTACTTTCAGAATTTCCTGCCAGAAGTGATGGTGGATGTTGCATGCGGTCCAACATATTCAAATTATGCATCAATGCTGGAAAAGCATCATGCTGTGGCAGAGCCACCAAGGGACTCTTATATCGATGTACATAATTATCTGTAACAGAATGAATCTGTACCTGTATTCGTTTTACTGCATGTAAATAGCGCGGTCTCTGTAGGATTAAGACCGAACGCGATGACGTCACCACATAGGTCACGTGACATTCCCAATGGCGGGAAACGTGATGATGTCATGACATCAGACTGAGGAGGGTTTTCCCTCAGTCCTCGTGGAGTCAGCATTGAGCATATACCTGTTAGTTAGTTCTCCTGCGTTTTGATTGCCATTTCTGCAAAACAGTATTAAACTTCGTTTGTTTGACAGACTGACTCGATCTCAGTCCTTTGGTTAGGAATCTAGCAATTCCTACAGTGGTGACCCCGAACTTTCGCGAACGATCTTCGTGGAGGAAGCGCAACGCAACAAAACGATGGAAGCGAACGCGGTGGCTTTGAAGCTCCCTCAGTTTTGGGAACAACAGGCGGCCTCCTGGTTCGTGCAAGCAGAAGCTCAGTTTGACCTTCGAAACATCGTGGCGGATCAGACCCGTTACCTCTACGTGGTCTCCGCACTCGACGGCTCCACGGCTTCGAGGATCATCAACCTGCTTGAAAACCCCCCAGTCGACGGCAAGTACAGCACGCTAAAAGCGCGGTGAATTCAGGTTTTCGACCTCACGAAGGCGGAGCGCGCACGCCGCTTACTGACGCTGCCCGGGTTAGGCGACTCCAAGCCATCGGAGTTAATGTTCCAGATGCTCACACTCCTTGGCTCCGAAGCGCAATGTTTCCTTTTTCGAGAGTTGTTCTTGAGTCAATTGCCCGAGCAGATACAGGCAGCCCTCGCAAGATCGGATACTACGGATTGCGTAGCGCTTGCCGCCGAAGCAGACACCATTTATGCGGCCTTGCAGCAATTCTGCGCTGCCACGAAGCGCCCCTCCCTTGCTGACACCGCCCCGACGCCTCCATCACCCGGCTTGTGTTTTTACCACGCCCGTTTTGGCGCGAGAGCCAGATGCTGCCGGCCTCCCTGCAGTTTCACGCCTCAAACGAAGAAAAAATGCCAGCACCAAATACGGGAACGGAAGACCGAGCCTGAGGGATGTCCCACGGCCACGATGGAGGTTGGCGATTCCAGGAAGCTCCTTTACATTACTGATTCCATCTCGGGCCGACGGTCTTTATGCGACACAGGGGCGCAGTGTAGCATCCTTCCCGCCTCCGCCCTCGACATCCAGACGGGGAGGCGCGGTTTTCCCCTCCAGGCCGCCAACGGCGGTGCCATCCGTACCTTTGGTAAACGGCGAGCCCAGGTGTGTTTCGGCGGACAGCGTTTTCAATGGGACTTTACCACTGCCAAAATCTCGCAAGCCATCCTTGGCGCAGATTTTTTATGCGCCAACAGCCTTTTGGTGGATGTGAGAAATCGTCGACTGATTAACGTGGCCACTTTCAACTCCATCCCTTGCTTCCGCAGTGCAGCTGTGTCGCACGGGGTCTCCTGCGCCTTGCCTGCGCCTAATGAATTCACTCACCTGCTCGGGGAATTCCCGGAACTAACCAAGCCCACTTTCTCCTCCTCGATCGCCAAACACAGTGTGGAGCATCACATCGCTATGACCGGTCCTCCAGTTTACGCACGGGCTCGGCGCCTAGAACCCAGCAAACTCGCGGCCGCAAAGGCAGAGTTCGCCGCAATGGAGCAGCTGGGGATTATTCGCCGGTCGAATAGTCCCTGGTCCTCGCCTCTCCATATCGTCCCAAAACCCGGTGGTGGATGGCGGCCATGCGGTGACTACCGACGCCTTAATGACATCACAACTCCCGATCGGTATCCAATACCGCATATCCAGGATTTCTCCGCGCATTTGGCGGGAAAGTCAATATTCTCCAAGGTCGACCTCGTACGTGGATACCATCAAGTGCCCGTACAACCCTAAAACATCCCAAAGACGGCAGTCATTACTCCCTTTGGCCTGTTTGAGTTCCTCCGGATGCCATTTGGGCACAAGAATGCGGCGCAGGCGTTTCAGCGCCTGATGGATTCAGTGCTGTGGGCCCTTACCTTTTTATTTGTCTACCTTGATGATATCCTGATCGCCAGCTCTACCAAAGAGGAACACATCTGCCAGTTGCACACCCTCTTTCGCCGCCTCCATCAACATGGCTTGATAATCAACCCGGCCAAATGTCAGTTCGGCCTACCACAAATCGACTTCTTGGGCCACCGCATCACTTCGGAAGGCGCGATGCCGCTTCAGTCGAAGGTAGAGGCGATTACAGCTTTCCCACGGCCACAGTCCATCAAGGCCCTCCAGGAGCTCCTGGGTATGGTAAACTTTTACCACCATTTCGTTTCTAGGGCTGCGCAACTTATGCAACCACTCTACGAGGCTCTCAGAGGAAAGCCGGGAAAAGGGCCCGTGGTTTGGACGCCCGAGATGGACTGCGCCTTCAGCGACACAAAGACCGCTCTAGCAAATGCAACTATGTTGGTGCACCCACTGCCTGGTGCCACCATCGCTCTCACGACCGACACTTCTGACTACGCCATAGGCGCTGTGCAAGAACAGTGGGTCAGTGGCACGTGGCAGCCACTAGCTTTTTTTAGTCGCCAACTACGACGTAATGAACGCAAATACAGCACGTTCGACAGGGAGTTGTTGGCGCTGTTTCTGGCTATCCGCCATTTTTGATTTTTATTAGAGGGACGCCAATTCACTGCGTTCGTGGATCACAAACCACTGATGTTTGCTAGGGCCAAGACCGCCGAACCGTGGTCGGCTCGACAGCAGCAACAACTTACCTTTATTTCGGAGTTTGCGACCGACATTCAGCACGTGGCCGGCAAGGACAACGTGGTGGCTGATTGTCTTTCACGTGCGACCGTCTAAGCCGTTCAGCTGGGAATAGACTATTCCCACATGGCTGCCGACCAAGCAACCGATCCGGAAACACAGGCGTTCCGCACCGACTCCTCCTGCCTCCAGCCAGTAGATGTGCAATTCCATTCAGCAGGCACCTCCATGCTCTGCGACGTCTCCTTGGAAGATCCCCGCCCGATCATTCCGACTTCCTGGCGTCGCAAAGTTTTTGATGCCATACACGGACTTTCGCATCCTGGCGTGAAGGCGTCTCAAAGATTACTGGCATCTAAATTTGTCTGGAGAGGAATGCGTAAAGATGTCCGCAACTGGGCTAACACCTGCGTCGTTTGTCAAAAAACTAAAGTGCAACGGCATGTAAAAGCCCCCTTGGCCACTTTCGAAGTGCCAGAACGCCGTTTTGACCATGTCCACGTAGACCTCGTTGGGCTGCTTCCGCCGTCACAAGGTTTCACACACCTCCTGACCATGGTCGACCGCACTACAAGATGGCCAGAGGCGGTTCCTTTGGCGTCTACTACTTCCGCTGATGTCACCAGGGCTTTTATCTCCTCGTGGGTCGCACATTTCGGTGTCCCGGCAGATATTTCGTCCGACCGCGGTCCACAGTTTTCGTCCGAACTTTGGAACGCTGTAGCCTTAGGTTTGGGCACCAAGCTCCATCGCACCACGGCTTACCACCCGCAGGCAAACGGGTTGTGCGAACGTTTTCATCGGTCGTTAAAGGCATCACTAAGGGCCAGCATGCAGGGCACCGCATGGGTGGATCAGCTCCCGTGGGTTTTGCTTGGTTTGCGCACAGCGCCTAAAGAAGACCTGCGGTCATCTTCTGCGGAGCTGGTGTATGGCCAGCCACTCCGAGTGCCAGGCGATTTTCTGCCATCGCCGACTAAGCTGTGGTCCGCAGCCGACCAACTCAGCACCCATCGGGAAACAGCCGACTCCATTAAGCCAGTACCAACGTTGCACCACGGCCTTCCTTCCTCCCACATACCAACAGAGTTAATGCAGGCTGAGTTTGTCTTCATTCGCTATGATGCCCATTGCGGTCCACTCAAGCCTCCTTATACGGGCCCCTTCCAAGTACTGGAGGCAGGCGACAAGAGTTTTTTGGTTGACATTGGTGGCAAACCCGACTACATTTCCATTGACCGCCTCAAGCCCGTGCACTTGGACCTCGACCGGCCGGTCGAAACTGCACAGCCTCCATGTCGTGGTCGACCGCCTGCCGCTACTACGTCCGACCGGATCGCTCCACCTGTCAGCCCTTCCACTGCTCAGCAAATTCCTCTCCGGGAATATAGGAGTCGTTCGAACAGGCTTGTCCGACCTCCTCTTCGATTGACTTTCACTGTTAAAGACAATTCTGGGGGGGTGCATGTGGCAGAGCCACCAAGGGACTCTTATATCGATGTACATAATTTTCTGTAACAGAATGAATCTGTACCTGTATTCGTTTTACTGCATGTAAATAGCGCGGTCTCTGTAGGATTAAGACCGAATGCGATGATGTCACCACGTGGGTCATGTGACGTTCCCAACGGCGGGAAACGTGATGACGTGATGACATCAGACTGAGGAGGGTTTTCCCTCAGTCCTCGTGGAGCCAGCATTGAGCATAGACCTGTTAGTTAGTTCTCCTGCGTTTTGATTGCCATTTCTGCGAAACAGTATTAAACTTCGTTTAGTTGACAGACTGACTCGATCTCAGTCCTTTGGTTAGGAATCTAGCAATTCCTACAATGCGATGTATTCCTGGCATCCTGCTTTGCTTTATCGGCCAGAGTGTGAAAGTCATTTTGATGCAAATTTTTCAGTGGATGGCACAGGTGGCAGAGCCTCAAAGGAGCCCTGACTCCAGTAAAGTTAGCATCAGCAAAACATCAACAAAACTCAAGCAAATGGTGGAGTTTGTTTTTCCTGCTCTTTGTGTGCACATTGGGCCAGAAATTGCTGAACAGGGCTTGCAGCCCCGTTTTTGCACTTACCCCGCGCTCCTGCCGATCAGCTCCAGGGACGCCTGCACTTGCTGAAACAGAAAGAAGAATCCCGGGCAGCGTATGACGTCACGCCGCCCAGGAGTGCAGCCAGCGCGAAGCCAGGAGCGTGCAGTGCAAGTGAGACACACCCCTTGAGGTCTCAGTTTCACTGGACACGCCCCCAATGTTTCTGTCAAGCTGCTAAGCATTTTTACATGCAAAGCAGCAGTTTAAATAGGTTTTTGGAAGTTTTTTGAAGATTTTGGTAACTTTTATAAACTTTTTAAAATGTTTACATTATTTTGAGTAATCTGAAGTAGTTTTAAAGAGAATTAAAGCAATTTAAAGACTTTTAAAAGCCCTAAAAGAATTTTTTTAATTCCATTTATTTATTTAGCAATGTCGTCGTCATACGTGTCTTCACACTGTTCCCTTTGGGGAACTGTATGAAGTGGTGGAAGGATTTATGGCCATGATTAACGCTCTATCCGTGACCGTAACCATCTTTGAACCAGCCATTAGGGCGGTTAGTCCTATGGCGGGAGGGTTTTACGGGCTCCCACAAGCTATACAAGGAGGGGGGGCCACCCACACCCACGGACGCAAATATCCCATTGGATGTCAACCCAGAATTTAGAGCCGGAGCTCCGACTCCACTTGCCGGGACTGTCTGGAGCGGGGTTCGAAACCCTACCCTGATCTGGCCCAGCGGCGGGGATCCTACTGCTATGACAAAGGCCCAATCCGATTAGCAACGTGAAATGGCAGCATAGGGCTCCAGTCACGGGGAGGGAAAAGGCGCAGGAAACGTATGGGTGTCACCTTTTGTGCGGAGTGGGCCTTTTGCATAGCAGTAAGCATCCCCGCCGCTGGGCCAGAAGGAGTAGGGTTTTGAACCCCACTCCAGGCAGTCCCGGCAAGTGGAGTCGGAGCTCCAACTTTAAATTCTGGGTGGACATCCAGCGGGATACTTGCGTCCGTGGGTGTTGGTGGCCCCCCCCCCCTCAGATGGGTTGTGGGAGCCCGTAAAACCCTCCCGCCATAGGACTAACCACCCTAATGGCTGGTTCAAAGATGGTTACGGTCACGGAATGAGCGTTAATCACGGCCATAAATCCTTCCACCACTTCATACAGTTCCCCAAAGGGAACAGTGTGAGGATACGTACGATGATGACCTCTTGCGCAATGCACCTCCTTGGACCCTCAGTCGCAGATGCGAGGGGGCAAGTCGTGCAATTGTTAAATTTTTCATTTTATTGACATGTAAAATGTTGGCCCAGTAATTCCCTTCCAAATGCGCGAGTACGGTCGGGGTACTTACGCATCTGGCTGGATGAAATGCCGGTTTTCAGCATGCACAGTGCATGTGGGGAAAACCGGCATTTCCTGTCCTCTGAACGAAGGGGTTCAGAGGTAGAACGCATGCGACTGCACAGGCAGCGCGTACGCAGTATAATTCGCCGCTTTCATTAATGCTTTCAGTGAGGTCAAGTCATTACAACTTACACATGAAAAAAGCACGGGTACAGTTGCTCCAGAGGCTGCGGAGGAAGATATTTATTATCGTGGAGCTTCTGAAAGTATGTATGTCTGTATATATTCCTTTGCGTGTTATGTATATATTCCTTTACTTATGTGTATGAATGTATTATTTAATTATGACTTTCAGAGAAAGTAACTTATTGGAAAATCATAATTAAAAACATACATTCATACACATTAGTAAAGGAATATAAAACATACATACATATACGTAAAGGAATATATGTGGACATACATACATAACTCATTCTCACATTCCATTCACACAGCCACAATTGCTCCTTCTACCTACCGTTCTGAAAACCCTTTAAAAAAAAAAAAAATTTTAACTTTAAAACTTACTTAAAATTTCTTAAAATAACTTCCCTCCCTTTCCCAAACAAAAATATTGCATTTCAGAAGCTCCACGATAAAATATATCTTCCTCCGCAGCCAATGAACAACTTTACACTTGCTTTTTTCACGTGTAACTTCTAAGGACTTACCCTCACTGAATCCATCATTGAAATCCACAAAATTCACTGCGCAAGCGCTGCCTGTGCAGTCGCATGCGCTGTGAATAGACCTCGGGTCTGGAAATGCCGGCGTTCCCCGCATGCGCTGTTCCTGCTGAACGCCGGCATTTCCAACGGCCAGATGCGTGAGTACCCCGACCGTACTCACGCTTCTGGCCGCGAATTTCTGGCCCATTAATATCTTTATTTACCTTGAGTTCTCTGCTGTGCCTATGTAACCTGAATTCTTTCTGTGGCATTTCGTGTGCGCATTTTGGCTGCTGCTCTCGGACCCAAACGCATTACTTCTATTTCCCACCTTTAACTCTTGGGCCCTTCTCTCCTGTCTCCTCATCCATCGTCCAGTCATGCCACCTTTCTTTTCTTCCCTCTTAGGTACTTTGCATCCCCTAATCCCTACCTCAGCCTATCATTACCCCTCTGCCTTCCTACTCTCCTGTCAACATTCTAGGCTTGAATCCCCCTTGGATAAGTCCACAGCTACCCTCTGTGCCTCTCAGCATTTTCCAAAGGGCTCATTGAGGCACTCATTGATGCAATCCCAACTATCACATCCTCCTCTCTTTCCAACCTCCCATTCCAGGATGGCGATGGGGGCTAACATTACCAATCTCCTTCCTGTCCTGCTCACCACACCCACCACTGCCACCTTGATCTCTGCCAACATATCCACATTATCTTCCAGAATGTCTGTTCACTCATAAAAAAGGCATTTTCCATCCATGGCCTTATTGTAGAAAAACTAAGCAGAGCATGCCCAGTGCATGGCTTATTCAGTTCCAGACCAATTTTGGAGAGGGTCCTTAAACAGGTGTTAGGCCCATCAATAACATATGCAAGGGGCCTATTATCTGTTTAAGGCACCTGCCAGGGATGCCTGAATAACATCTGAGACAATATGGTCTTGAACGTATTTCAGACCACCTTGGGGGGCGAGATAGAGCCTTGCAAAGTTTGCCATTTTATCCCAGTTTTGTGCCCAAGAAATGGGTGAAATGAGGTCTAATTTTTCCCCCACTGTATTCATGCAAGCCTACAAAACATGAATTGAAGCACAACATGAATGAATCTGAGAAGTAGTGTGCCCAGATAAACATTAAACACCTTTGATTGGAATTTCTGTGGGTGTTCTCTCGATCACCCATTGTAACTTTGGTGGAAAATCAGTGGAATCTGGAGAAACAGAAAAAAATAGCCATTTAACTTCCGCTGGAGTTACAGTGGGACTTCAGGAGATTCCTGCAGAAATTCTCCTCTCTTATGTTGCTGATAAGCTCACTTAGTAGAGAATGAGGACTTGTTAGGACTTGGGTTCACAGAATCACAGAATCACAGAAACCCCACAGTGCAGATAGAGGCCATTTCGGCCCATCGAGCCTGCACCGACACATATCCCACCCGATCCCCGTAACCCCTGCACCAACACATATCCCACCCTATCCCCGTAACCCCACATATTTAATCCCCCTAACACTAAGGGTCAATTTATCATAGCCAATCAACCTAACCTGCACATCTTTGGACCGTGGGAGGAAACCGGAGCACCCGGAGGAAACCCACGCAAACACGGGGAGAATGTGCAAACTCCACACAGACAGTCACCCGAGGCCGGATTCGAACCCGGGTCCCTGGCGCTGTGAGACAACAGTGCTAACCACTATGCCACCGTGCTGGGATAAATGGACGAATAAAAATCTGACAGCCTGATTGGAGTAATTTTCTGAGAATGCATTGCCGTAGGCAAAGTTCTCACTGCCAGCTCCTACTCGGGAAATGACCCCCATATCTCAGAGTATAAACTATGGAGGTGATTATCAGGTGACTGATACCAAATTTCATCGGTCCAAGGCCTGGCCAATTTTCATGGTCTGGTCTCATTTCCATACCATCGACAAGCGAGGAGGGAAGCCTCAGGTTACAGGACAATATAGATGGGTTGGTCAAATGGGTAGAACAGTGGCAAATGGAATTTAACCCTGAAAAGTGTGAGGTGATGCATTTTGGGAGGACTAACAAGGCAAGGGAATACACAATGGCCTAGAAATTGGGTGTAGCCATGCTTGAGGCGTTAGAACTGGCGATGCGCTAAGTTTATAGCCAGACGAGAGCTATCTGCGCCTGGGGCGATATTGGGTTGCATCGCCCCCAAAGGGGATTCAGGCGCTAAATCAGCTGTTGCACGGTGCTCTTAAGGCGCAAAAGGTCAGGCGCTACTCAATTTCGACGCGGACGGGCGCAGCGCAGGTGAACTCAATTACGGCAAAGCACGAGACCTGCAGGCGCCGGCCGGTTCTTAAAGGGGTGGGTCAGTCAGACTGAGCTTCAACACCCAACGCCCTGTAGGCCTCAGATTTGGCGCTCGCCCTTGTCTGACGGTGCAAAGTTCATCATTATGGAGAAGGTTAGGCAGAGAGCAGAGCGCTTCAGCACTGAGGTTCTGGACCAATTGGTGGCTGCAGTTGAACACCGTCGACAGGTCCTGTACCCGGATAATGGCAAGAGGCCAAATCAGAAGGCTTACCGACGATCTTGGAGGGAGGTTGCTGTGAGGGTCAACTCCAGCAGCATGGCGACCAGGACCCCTGTTCAGTGCAGGAAGAAATTCAACGACCTGACACGGATCGTTAGGGTGAGTGATGGTTTACCAAACTTGTGCTTCCCTCCATCTGCAGCTGACTTCGGGCACCCTGCTGCAATGATGCGCCACTGGCCATCTGTCAGTATGCACCCATGGCCCTTTCTGGGCAGACACATGGACAGATGTCTCAAGGCCTCATGTAAGGGCTCTTGCACCATGGGGGGCATGCGATGATGTCTCAAGGCCTCATGTAAGGGCTCTTGCACAATGGGGGGCATGCAATGATGTCTCAAGGCCTCATGTAAGGGCTCTTGCACAATGGGGGGCATGCGATGATGTCTCAAGGCCTCATGTAACAGAACCTCCCCTTCTTTCCCCTGCAGCCGAAGATGGCGCAGATTAGAAAAGAACATTGTCGAACCGGTGGCGGACCTGCACAAGTGGTCACTCTCACGGATCTGGAGGAGAGGGTGCACCAGATACTTGGAGGACGTCTGTCTGGTCCAGTGACCACTGCATCTGCCGACCCCATTACCGACAGCGAGGGTAAGACTCTCACCTTTTCCACCTGTTGCCTTCCACTTGGTCCCCCCGCCAGCATGCATCCTCAGTGTGCAGCCATGTCAGAGCCATGCCGCAATCTGACATGCCTTTCAGCAAACCTGTCCTTTTGCTAAAGCCACTCTTCCACCTCCCACTTTCAGATGAAGCAGCACCAACTCGGGCTCAATGCGCTCAAGCTGCCAGTGCCAGTGCCACCGGAGGCGAGGACCAGGAGGAATCCGGACCAGCCGTTGCAGAATCCGGGGAGCTGAGACATCTGCAGACTGGGGATAGTAGTCCCCTGGAGGGGAGGGGGGGTGGCTCTGAGGATGAACCAGTTGCCGGACCATGCGGCATGGAGCAACGCATGGGGGGATAAGCAAGTTCGGCCACCATCTCCCCGCAGGGCAAGGCAGGTCATCATGACTGCTGCACAGAGTGCAGATGAGGTCCGGCGCCTGGCAGAGATGAGCAAACAGGCCCGGGTCAGACACACGGAGCTGATGGCTGCAGTGGAGAAGATGCCTGAGTCAATAGATTCATTGGCTAGGAGTATGTTGGACTTCGGGGCAACAATGGAGAGGACTCTGCAGGGCTTTGGCGCAACAATGGAGAGGTCTCTCCAGGTGTTCGGGGAAACAATGGACAGGTCTATCCAGGGCTTCGGGGCCACAATGGACAGGACTATCCAGGGCTTCGGCCCAACAATGGAGAGGACTGTCCACGGCTTTGAGTCGGCAATGGAAAGGACTGTTCAGGGCTTTGGACAATCCCTGGAAAGGTCTGTGCAGGGCTTGTCCGAGGCAGTGGAGCGGTCGGCTCCTGCCTTGTCCGAAGCCATGGGAAGAACTGTCCAGGCCTTCTCCGAAGCACTGGCTCCTGGCACATAGGTCCTCACTGTTGCCACGCATTCACTTGCTGGGCTCCTCCACAGCCAGATTGACGCAACGCGATGTCTCACTGCAGCCACCCTCTCTGCATCAGATAGGATCACCCCGGGCCCTTCCACTCCCGTACAAGGCCAGGAATCCATGGAGCCTGCGATTGTGGTGGATGAGCCGAGCCACTCCCCTCAGATAGCCAGTGTGTTGTCCGACCATGGTGCAGGTGTCCTCTCTCAGCAGGAGACCATTGCACATGCCAGCGCTGGGACGCCTGCATTGCAGCTGCCACCACCTGCAGGCCACACGGCTCCCAGCCATGCTCAAAGCAAGCATCCCGCGTCCGCACCCTCCAAGCCCAGAGGTCGGCCAGGCCGTACCTCAGGGGCTTCTGCGCTTCCAGACAGTCGGCAAGCATCCCCCAGCCTTGAGGCCGCCACTGGGGTGCAATTACGTAGGAGCAGCAGGGAGGGAAGGGGCCGGGCGCAAACGAGAAGTCGTTCTCCCTCAAGGGGCCAGTTGTAGAGGGAGGTGCTGAGACGTTTGTTTGTCCAAATTCACGGACACCCTCACCTGTTGTTATAGGTGCAGATTTTTGTTGAGTTTTGCTGCTTTGCCGAACAGGTCACTTTTATTTTGGCAGTGATGGTTTCTGCTCACTTTACGTTGTTTAGCTGTAATGAAAGTCTTTTGTGTCAATAAACAGAAGTTTAAATGTTGCTTGGTGCATGTGACTACTTTCAGTGATGCTGGCATGCAGAGGCCCTCAAACATCCAAAGTGCGCATGAGGTAAGACTCTCATCATTCCGCCACAGGGGTGTCGAGACGAGTTCAGAGGAGCCTCTGACGAATGGACCTTCCACTTTCAGCAGCCCTTCCATCTTCCTCCTCCTCCTCCTCCTCCTCCGCCTGCTCTTCCTCCTCCTCCTCCTCCTCATACTCCTCCTCCTCCGCCTGCTTGTGCAGGGTCCGAGGGAAGGTAATGAATGGACGCGTTCGCCTATAAAGGGCATCTGTCACTTGCTGGATGCAACAGCGGACTGCAGCCTGAGCGACAGTCGCATTGTCCCCAATGGCTGACTGAAAGGAGCCGTTGCCATAAAAATGGAGGCCTTCAGTCAGTGTAGCCATCACGGACAGAGAGGTTCTGCAGCGTTCACGCGGCTGCAGATCCTGACCAAGCAGGTGGCACAGATCAGTAACAATGTCCCTCCAGATTCGGAGCCTTCGCAAACACTGCTCGTCCGACATGTCAAGGCTTGTCACCTGCTGCCTAAAGACCCTTGCAGCCTCCCGTCGGATTGGCCGACCTCCATTGCCCCTCCTCCTTCTGGGCAATCCCGGCCCTCTCTCCCGCCGTCTCTCTGCCCCTTCACAGTGTTGGGCGATGAGGCCGTCGCCCTCCAAACAAGCTCCCATTCGGATGCCAGTTGGTCAAAAGGCTTTTAGGTGTAGTGCTGCAAGTACTTCGGACAGGGTTGAAGGTCCCAAGTACTGTAAAGCTCAAATCCCAGAACTCCGCTCCACATTAGCTTGCCAACTCTCTCTAGCAGCGAGCGCAATGAGCAGGCCAAGTGGCAGAAGATTCTGCACTAGAGCTGTCCCCTTTAAATAGCGCCCCCCTACTCCGAGAAGGGCCTGTTAGCCCTCCCTCAAACTGTCACTAATAGCGCTGGACACTAAGGCTCCGGGCGCCACCCAATATGCGCTCAGGCGCTCCTAAAAGGCGTTGCACACTGAAATGACGTCATGAGCCGTTTGCGCACGCAGGCGCGCGCAAACACTTAGCGCAGGCGCTAAATGTACAGTCAATTTCTGAGTCGGCGCTATCCTCATAGCATTCGCCCCAACATAGGGCTTCGCCCCAATTCTAGGTCTCTTTAGGTGCTCAGCGCCGGTGCTACCAACCCAATTTCTAGGCCAATGAATGGTAGGACCCTAGGAAGGACAGAGGGTCAGAGGGACCTTGGTGTGCATGTATATATATCTCTGAAGGCAGCAGGACAGGTAGGTAAGGTAGTCATCGTCGTCGTACGTCTCTTCACACTGTTCCCTTTGGGGAACTGTATGAAGTGGTGGAAGGATTTCTGGCCGCGATTAACGCTCCTTCCGTGACCGTAACCATCTTCGTACCAGCCATTAGGGTGGTTAGTCCTATGGCAGGAGGGTTTTACGGGCTCTCACAACCCATACGAGGCGGGGGGGGCCACCCACACCCACGGACGCAAGTATCCCGCTGGATGTCAACCCAGAATTTAGAGCCGGAGCTCCGACTCCACTTGCCGGGACTGTCTGGAGCGGGGTTCGAAACCCTAAGCCTTCTGGCCCAGCTGCGGGGATGCTACCGCTACACCAAAGGCCCACTCCGATAAGGTGGTTAAAAAGGCATATGGGATACTTGCCTTCATTAGCCGAGGCATAGCGTATAAGAGCGGGGAGGTTATGATGGAGCTGTACAAAACGCTAGTTAGGCCACAGCTGGAATACTGTGTGCAGTTCTGGTCGCCACACTATAGGAAGGATGTGATTGCATTGGAGAGGGTGCCGAGGAGATTCACCAGGATGTTACCTGGGCTGGAGCACTTCAGCTATGAAGAGAGACAGGCCAGGCAAGGGTTGTTTTCCTTACAGCAGAGAAGGCTGATGGGGGACCTGATTGAGGTGTACAAAATTATGAGAGGCATAGATAGGGTAGATAGAAAGGAACTTTTCCCTTAGTAGAGGGGTCAATAACCAGGGGGCATAATTTCAAGGTAAGTGGCGGGAGGTTTAGAGGGGATTTGAGGAAAATCTTTTTCACCCAGAGGGTGGTTGGAATCTGGAACTCACTGCCTGAAAGTGTGGTAGAGGCAGGAACCCTCACAACATTCAAGAAGCATTTAGGTGAGCACTTGAAACGCCATAGCATACAAGGCTACGGACCAAGTGCTGGAAAATGGGAATAGAATAGATAGGGTTTGATGGCTGGCACAGACACGATGGTCCGAAGGGCCTCTTTCTGTGCTGTATAGCTCTATGGGCTGGATTTTAATTGAGGAAGCATGTAGGAGGCGGGACTACAACTTTCAGGGTTGTAGTCCCACCTCCATCGAGATGTGGCCAACCCATGTGATTTTCACTTGATTGAGCTTGTTGAGCCCGCCCAGCGGGCTCAGCAGGCCAATTAAGGGCCACCCGGCAACAGGTGACGTCACAGACAGACATTTCATCTGTCGAGAGCTTTTGACAGATGAAATATCAGCATTTCACAGCTGTTTGAAGCTGTCAAACACTGACAATCTGTACTCTAATTCAATTCCTTCCTCTCAGGATGATTTAGAGATCTCTCTGGAACAGGAATGGCTGTTGCTACAACTCTACATGTTGTTGGTGCTTTCCGTAGTTGTTTCAAGTTTTAAAAGTCTACAGGACTTGGTGTGGCAGGTGTTGAAGCACTTTTTGCTGACTTCAAAGCTTCTCCACAAACCAGTAGCCCCCAGACGTGGCTGCACTAATAGGATTTTCTTTTGGAATTGAGCGTGACAAGGAGAATGAGCAGAGGCCATGAAGAGCAGGACAAGCTGCTAGAAGAGGGAGGAGGAGGAGGGGGATAAAGGCTCTCAGCAAGAGGCCATATCCACCCAAGGTGTTCAGGGAGCATTACTCCAACCTGAATCTCAGTGATGACTAATGTTTAAGATGCCCGCACTTCACTAAGGAGATCGTCACTGAAATCTGTCAACTGCTGCAGCCACAACTGCAACCTCAGAGCAGGGCAAGGATTGCATTGCCAGTGGCTGTGAAGGTAACCGTGGTGATGAACCTTTATGCGTTTGGCTCCTTCCAGGCTGGTGCTGGAGATATTAGTAACATCTCGCAGTTTGTAGTCCACTGTTGCCTAAGGAATGTCATTGGGGCTCTCTTTCAAAGAGAGATAACTTAATTTCATTCCCTCTTGCCAGAGACAAGCAGGGGGAGCGAGCACAGGGGTCTGTAAGGTTTGCAGGCTTCCTCGTGGTGCAGGGTGCCATTGAATGCACGCACATTGCTTTGTAAGCACCGCATGTCAACTCTGCCATGTACTGGAACTGAAAGGGATTCCACTCCCTTAACATCCAGCTAGTGTGTGACCATAGGCATCGCATCATGCAGGTCAATGCCCGGTATCCTGGCAGCAGTCATAATGCCTTCATTCTGCGGCAGTCCGCTGTGGCAGCTGTATTTCAGCCACAACGGCAAACCAAAAGGTGGCTACTGGGCGACAAGGGCTATCTGCTGATGACATGGTTCATGACTCCGTTTTGCAAACCACGCACACCTGCGCATCATGTATACAATGAGAGTCATGCTTCCACAAGAAATGTGACACAGCAGGCCATTGCTGTGCTGAAGCAATGATTCTGCTGCCTGGAACGCTCTGGAGGAGCCCTGCTGTACTCAGCTGAGCAGATGTCAAGATTTGTCATGGTATGCTGCATGCTGCATAACTTTGTCATCATGAGAGAAAAGCCTTTGACATCAACTTGTCAGGTGAGAAGCTGAGGAGCAGGAGCACGAGGAGGAGGAGAAGGAGGAAGAGGAGGATGTGGAAGGTGAGGAGGCGGAAGAGGAGGAAGAGGAAAGAAAGCAGCAAATCAGACAACCCCTTTCTGCCAGGGCTGCAAGTGAAGAACTAATACTAGTGCAATACCAGTAACCTCAACCCGAATCCCCATTCACCAACAGTCCCACACTCCTTACCTTCCCTCTGTCATGGACCATCAAATCATCCTCTTGGCCACAGTGCAAAAATAAAAGCCAACACAATGTAAACATTCCAAACCAAATTTAGAAATGAAATCATGCCGTAGTGCATACAAACTTAAACTAATCACCCTTTTACATTCCCTTAGTGCCTATCTTCCATGTGCCTTTGTCTATCCTAGTGCTCCTAGAATTTTGAAGGTTAAGGGGTGATCTGATTGAAGTTCTCAAGATATTGAAGAGATCGCAAAGTCTCTGTTTGAAGAATGGACTCAGTCGAGAATATTTTGTGGACTTTATGGGATTTTTCTGAGGGTATTATCTCTGTGATGGGATCGCCCTGTGCCGATAGGTAAAAAACTGGTTTGTTAAAACTCCAGAGAATGCATGGCAGTTGGCTGTGACAAAAGAACTGTCAGTCATCCAGAATGTATGGGTTCGTCCGACAGTCCTGGAAAAAGGAAGGGGGTGCCATTGATGAAGGGGCTGAGGACCCTGAGGCATCTGTCAACTTGTACCTATTAGAAAGCCACTCTAATATGCAAAAACACTTCTCACCTCCATCTCAGAAGAGAAGCAGAACAATGAACCCACGAGCCTAGCCAGCCAAAGAGGAGCCAGTTTTTCCCAACACAAAGACCGAGATATGTCCCAGGTGTAGGGCCATTAGTCCAATCACGGAATATTCATGGGTCTGATGATGGCCCATCACTGACTAAGCACCGGAGTGCTTAGAAACAAAAGGATTTTAAAGATTGGCGGGAAAGATAGGGGTAGCAAGACTCCTATAATGATAGATCCTTTTCCACCATTCTCTCTCTCTCTCTCACTCTCGCTCCACCAAGATCAACCCAACAAGAAGAAGTACCAGAGGAAGAAGCCGCTGAGACTGAGAACTGCATACCCCTCACAGGGAGCAGCCTCCGGGCAGTGACTTTCCACAGCTGAGCGGAGTGATCGAGACCGACTGTGTGTGGTGCTAAGCATGGTCTCGAGTGTCCCAAGCCGGTAACCAGATATCCTAGGCAAGCTGGGTGAGGTGTAAGGGCTCAGGGTTTTTCTCAGAAGTGAAGTTTTTTGGGCTATTCCAGGGTGGAAACTTCGTTTGGTTCAGCCAGGCGAAGGATCTTATGCGACTGGGTAATTCATTGATAGGTGTGGAGTTAGAGTCCACCATAGCAACAAGGGAATTACTGCTTGTTATAGCCCCCAGTTGTGCACTGTATGTATGTTGTTTGTAACCTGGATCTTATTCTCCACAGAGACAGTGATTTTGTTTAGTAGTGCATGTTTTAGCCAGTGTATGTTAGACCAAATAAATATAAGTATGATTTTTCACCGAAGCATTCCTGTCCGTGACTTATTCCATTTACACTCTGAATAATAATTCCCAGGTATAGAACTTTCATCAGGTGGGGGCGATTCGAACCATCCGTCTAGCAATTGGGCTAGGATCAAAACCACTTACATCTCTTGGCGACCGCGGCAGGGCCTGGGTTAAAGGCGTGTAAATCAGTCATGGACAACGCTTCTGGCGAAAGATCTCAAATGGAGGAAAGGATTTCTTTATATGTGTTTAAGAAGGTTAATGTCACTAAGAAGTGGGTGCTAGGCTTGTTGTGTGCTGAGCGTCCGGTGGACGCAGCGGCAGAATGGACGGAGGGCAAGGAGCATAGGCGCAGCATTGAAAAGGCGATATGGCTCGTCTGTCTACAAAGACAAGTCCAACTGCTAGATAAGCAGGTTGCTAAGTTAGAGGCAGAGCTCAGGGAGTCCGAGGCACAGTCAGATGCAAGGGCTGCAGTAGGGATCAGGTTATGCATGGAGCTAAGGGATGAGAAGCAGGGAAGAATAAGTCAGGAGGAAACCATCCGTAACCATAAGGAATTCCTGCAATGCCAGGTAACTGAGGCAAAGGGAAACAAGAGGGTGGCTAGGGAGGAGAACGCTCGCTTGTCGAGTGAGGTAAAGGTGCTGGGAGAGCAGTTGAAGAATATTCAGGTGGCATACAGAGTCGTCAGCGCTGGAGGGTTTGACACAGGTAATCATGGTCCTTGCCAGGAGCAGATCTGGAATTTGGCCGATGCTCTATCTATGGCCAAAGGGATGGTCTGCTTGGTAGCTCCAGGAATGGCCCAGGTAGATGAGGAAGAGCAGGAGGGAGATAAGGAGGACTGTGAGACAGAGGAGGATGCTCGACCACCGCCCGAAGTGCCGGGACCAGGGTCCATGTGCCCTGTCCGGCAGCGGAAACATGGTGTGCCCGTAGACGGTCAAGCACAAGGGCCACTGCAGAGTGACTTTTTGGTCCCGTATACGACCCCCCAGCTGCAGGCAATGGTCTCTAACCTGACCAAACTGACCAGCAAAGGGGACCCATCTGTCCATTTTACGGATGTGGAGCAGGTGGGGGGGATCAATAATTGTAACGAAGCTGACACAGTCAAATTACTTTTATTTTCCTTGGATAATAGGTTGTACCAGTCGCTCTCAGCGGGTAGCAAGAGGGGGCCGGAGAATGTTAGAAGGGATAAAGGATGACATCCTAGAGGCTATGGGCCTCAACGATGGAAGTCCCTTCTCCAGAGTGGAAAGGACACTGCAGTCAGCTGGGGAGGCACCGCAGGCTTTCGCGGACAGGCTTTGGCCCATCTACCGGAGTGCCTGTGCGGGGGTGCCCGACCAGGCGCAGCTGTAGTGGGAGCCTAGGGCTCATTGGCTGAGGACCCTGGTGGCAAACAGCCTGCCCAGGATCAAGGCCAAAGCAGAGGGGCGGCTTGATTCCAGGGATCCCCAGACCACAGAAGAGAGTGTGATCCGGCAGTTAACTCTCTCTTTTAAGAATGGGGTGAGGATGACAAACCAAAGGGCAGAGTACATGAGTTAAAGCCTAGTGGAGGCAACGTTAGAAGTGAGTGGCGCCAGGAAGGGGGTAGCTCAGAGAAGAAGCAGGGTTGTTATGGGAGTAAAGGGCACTGGAGGAAAGACTGCCCAGTCTCTGACAAAAGGGGCGGGAAAGGGGATACTCCAGCGCAAGTGCAGAAAGCCGCAGCAGTGGCAGGAAGCAGCACTGATCCGTTCGCGGTGTTAGTGGCTGCTCTCCGTGCAGTCTTTCCAGCAGGGCAGCGTACTCTCATCCGCCCCGATCAATCACGACCCATGACTAGGGACGTCTCAGACCGTTTACCTGTGCCCACTAAGTGATGATGCTTGGAAGAGACCGTGCGTGAAGATGGGGGTGGAGAAGGTGCAAGGGACCTATCTGCTGGACAATGGAGCTTCAAGCACTATTGTCTATGCGGATAACCCGACCACATCACCTCTATCGAGTGGTGTCCCATATAACTTAGTAGGGTTCACCGGGAACGAACAGGCTGGGTCTTTCTCCATCCCGCTAGCCATTGATCTGGGCACACTCCATATGGAGTGGAAATGTGTCCTGATATGGTGGGAGTGGAAGGGATTAGGCATTTTGGGGGCAGATTTCATACTGGCCCACAAGATATTGGTGGATTTCCGGAATCACTGTCTTTGGGGGGCAGTATGCACGGGAAAGGAGAAGGAGGTGGTAGTTATACCAGGGAAGCAAGGCAAGGGAACCATGTGTACGATGAAGCCCAAGGGTAGTTATGACCTTGAACTTTTGGTCACTTCTACCCCGGCGGAGTACATAGTGGATGTGCGAGCCAACCTCACGGCATTCGCTACACACAAGCACGACTGTGGGAGGGTAATAGGGGTAGAGGTAAGAGTAGAAGGAGACCCCATGGCCTGACCACAGAAACAGTACAACTTCCCCAGAGAGGCAGAGACGGATTTAGAGATGGCACTGGGATCACTGGTTGAGCAGGGTGTGTTGAGACCCATAGTGACCCATGTGAACTCACCGATTTGGCCGGTTAGAAAACTGGACAATTCGTGGAGAGCCACTGTGGACTATTGGGTTCTTAACAAGAACATCCCGGCCTGTGCCCCCACCGTCGCAGCCGTAGCCGACCTGATCGGGAGTATCCCAGCATCCGCGAAAACATTCACGGTGCTGGACATTTTGAACGGATTCTGGTCTATCCCTCTCAAAAGGGAGGACCAGTATAAGTTCACATTCACTTTCAAGGGTCAGCAGTACACATGGACCTGTCTTCCCCAAGGGTTTCATAACAGTCCTTCTATTTTCCACCAACTGTTTAAAAGGGTTCAGCAGAGCGCAGCAGCTTGTGCAGTACATGGACGACCTGTTTTTGTTCTCCAACGAGGGGGAGGAGCATGGCCCACTGCTGGCTGAATTGCTGAGTCTGTTAAAGGAAGCTGGGTTCAAGGTTAATCCCAAGAAAGCACAGATTGGCCAGCAGGAAGTAAAATTCCTCGGGCTGACCGTGTGTGCTGGGGAGAGGGTCATCGAAGAGGCGAGGAGGAAGGCGGTACAGGAGCTACCTGCCCTGACCACGGTAACGGGGTTAAGTTCCTTCCTGGGACTCACAGGGTACTGCAGGGATTTCGTAGAGGACTATGCCGCTACGGCAGCTCCTCTGCTTCGGTTCCTCCACAAGGGAGTGGCTGGGAGTGGGATGAGGACTGCATGGCAGCTTTTAGTTGTCTGAAGAGAAATCTGCAGACCGCACCGGCTTTAGGAGCGATTGATGGGGGAAAGGAATTCTTTTTGGAGGTAGCTGCCACAGGGGACAGTTTGAGCACAGTGCTGCTCCAGGAGCAGCATGGCAAGCTGAGGCCTGTGGTATACTCATCAAGAATCCTCACAGATGCAGAGAGGGGGTACTCCAATTGTGAGAGGCACCTGCTTGCCACACATTGGGCCGTGAGGAGATCACAAATCTTCACGGGGGCGTCCCCGATAACTCTCTTAACCCATCATATGCCCACTCAGATGCTTCTGGATGGGAGGATAAAGGACGGCATGGTGAGCAGTGCATGCATTGCTTGCTGGACTTAATTGCTCTCTCAGACAAATTTGAGTGTGAAAGGCCTCTGTGAGCCCAAGCTCGCCGCAAATTTGATCTACCCAGGGGTGGCCCGCAAATGTTCTGTTGAAGGGGTGGTGGACGTAGACATACAGTTTCGGGCTGGGATCCATCCCACGGGCCGTGAGATCTATGTAGACGGGTCCAGTTCAGTGGTGGCCGGGGAATGAGTCACTGGATGTGGGATTTTTAACCCAAAGGCAGGCATTGCCAAGGCCATTAAACTCCCGAGCACCATGAGCGCCCAACACGCTGAACTGTTGGCGGTGGTGTATGTGGTTACCCACCCCGAAGAGTTCCCTACAATCTGCATGATTTGCTCGGACAGCATATTCACTTGCAATTCGTGTACAGAATATTTAGCCATTTGGTCTCGTCGCGGGTTCACATCTGCAGACGGGAAACCCCCAGCAACCAAGCCATTGTTGCAACAGATCCTAACATCGATAGGAACCCAGGGGGATTTCTATATCCACAAATCAAGGCCCATTCTAAGACAGAACCCCGTGTGGAGGGCAATCAGACGTGCTGGCCAAAGAGGGTGCTCGAACGGGCACGTTTTAGGATCCATATGGGTCGAGTCTGGTAGCAGTGATCAGAGACAGAGGTGGGACCCAAGGGAGTGCAGGGGTAGCATTGGCCCCGGACCTAAAGATGGTCCAGGCACGGGATCCCACCCTAAAGACTTTTCAGGAGATGCTGGCTAAGGGAGATAAGGTTAGAGGGTCTATACGGAGTGGTAGGTATTATGGTAAAGGAAGGGATGGTTTTCGAGGGGAACAGTGGGTAGTTCCGTAGCAGCACCGGAGAGAATTCCTTCAGTTGGCCCACGAGGGTCCAGGAGCAGGGCACCCTGGGCCAGAGACCACCTGGCAACAGGTGGAACAGGCAGGGTGGTGGCCGCAACTGAGGGAGGATGTCTGCGACTTCTGCGCGGATTGCTTGGTGTGTGCTGCAAACAACCCTGACCCCAGAAAAGGAAGGTATCCATGGGACACACTAGGAGAATGGAGGGACCATGGCAGTCCATACTGGTTGATTATATTGGACCGCATCCCACCGCACAGGGGGGTTACAAGTACTGCCTGGTCCTGGTGGATATGTTCTCTAAATGGGTAGAAGCCTTCCCATGCCAAACAGCCACAGCTTTGGGGACCGCAAGGATTCTAGTGAGAGAAGCGTTCTCTAGGTGGGGGCTACCACAGTATGTGGAGTCCGATCAGGGGAGTCACTTCATGGGCAGTCATGCAGGCGACTCTGAAGATGCTAGGTGTAGAGGGTAAATGGCACATCGCACACAATCCGTAGTCCTCGGGATTGTGGAGCGGATGAATAGGACCATCAAGGAAAGGTTACGGAAGGAGACGGGAGACTCGCCTAGAAAATGGGTGGAGGACTTGCCATTAGTTCTGATGGGGGTCCGAGCCAGCCCATCTAGAAGCACAGGGTATTTCCCGCATGAGCTCGTGACTGGCAGGGTCATGAGAATGCCCAGCCATGTACTGGCCCCGGTTCTCACGGAAGGTCAGTTGAGAGAGGTGAACCGGGACAGGTTTGTTAAGAATTTGCTTGAGCATCTCAGACAGATCCATTGGCAGGCTGCCAGTAACATGGGGAAGCATCATCGTAGAAATCGTTTATTGCTTGAGCCTCAGAGGCACCACGAGTGGAAGGTCGGAGATCAAGTAATGCTTAGAAACTTCGCCAGGGTAGGGACTTTTGAACCACTATACATGGTGTAAGAATTCACAATAATTTACAGCTCCGAAGATTAATTTCTTTGATTAAAAAATCCCTGGGTGATACACCTTTAAAAATTTCAGGGATCAAAAATGGCCGTCAGACCGCATGGCCGAAGACAAAGGACTTGGAAAACAGCTTTCTGTGTCTGTGAAGAAAGGTTCAATGGCAGTCAAATCTGTCAATCAAAGGGGAGTTTCCCCCCGCCCTGCAGCAGGACAATCGATGCCTGTTTACAGAACGTTATACAATGTTGACTCTAAGATCAAGTGCTTGAAACTGCCAGCATGAACAAAGGAACTTTGTTTGCTAAGCACTCAAGACTGTCAATCAATTGCGGTTCCAGATGACCACAGCTCAATGCTTTGTTTACAAAGAATTTGAATGCTATTAGCATTTCTTTGTATATCAAGTGGACACATCCAAACTGAGGAGGGACCGTTTAAATGAATGGGAGAACACATTCAAACCCATTACTGGACAATAGGGCAGTTGGATCCCTTTTGTTTTAGCCCAGAAACATCCAGATCTGAGCGGGCCCCAAATGGGGGTATAAAAGATAGCTTCCCAGAAGCATCTCTCTCTCTCTGGCCTTGCCTCCGTGTGCCTCTACAGCGTGGGAGTCTGCCTGTAGAAGCGAAACACCAGCAGTTTACTTTTAAAACACTGGGGTGTTTTTCACTTCGGGGCAGTGAAGATCTAAGTTCACAGGACACAGAGCAGGCATTTCCAGTGGTGAGCATATATTTTTCTGGCCTTCCACAAGGCAACCTAGGATAGGTATAGGAGTGGGAGTAAAGTGGGAATTTCATTAGAATTGTGATTTTAGTCGATTTCCTTCATTGTGTCCATTTTTCCTCCCCTATTTAAGCAAGACAGTGTTGCACCTAGCAGAGAAGTGCTATAGTGAGCATTGAATTCATATGTAAAACTGTATTAAAAAGGAGTAGCTGTTTTAAAGTACTGTATGTAAAACTGTATTAAAAGGGGTGTTGCATCAAGCTGTAGTAGTGTGGTGAATGCTGTGTAGCTATTATTTTTAAAGTCTATATTAAAGTACTTTATTTAAAATAAGGTAGTGTTGCACTGGGCAGGGAGCGCTCTAGTGGACACTGAGCGTACTGCGTGTATTAAATAAGGTAGTGTTGCACTGGGCAGGGAGCCCTCTAGTGGACACTAAGTGTACTGCGTTTAAGCAAAAGTGTTGTACCAGGCATAAGAGCCATTTTGATTTTTCTTCCTTTTGTTTTCAATAAATACTGGTCTGTTTTGCACCCAAACCACGAGTCACGTTGTTTTCTGTCTACATCACTACCGAATAAGTCCGGCGGTCAGAACTCAGGAATAGGGGAGCGCTTCGACACTGCAAGGGGGTCCCTGGAGCAGCTCAGAGGCTTCTGACTGGCCAGAAACAAATAACCCCAACCCCGCTAGCGTGTGCTAATTCCTTACAATGGGACCATACGGTATCGTGGATAGGGCAAGTCCGATGGTATATGCGGTCAAAATGCCCCGACGTGGTTCCATATCAATCAGTGCAAGCTTTTCAACCCTGGGGAAAGAGCTGATAAGAGGAGAAAACAGCAGGGAGTGGTGAGCTGCGCTACAGGTGTGGGTCTCCAGCCCCTAACCTGGGACTGTGAGGAGCCCACAGAGGGACCAGTCGTTCCACCTGTGGGGGCAGGAGTGAGAAGGAGTGCCAGGATCCCACGGCCGAGGGTGCCGTGCATGCCTCCTTACACACTGGTGAATGAAGGAAGCCGGAGTCGTAAGAGGCCCATGGTCGAGGAGACCTAGTGTGGCCACCCGGAGATGGGTGGCACTGTACATAACTTCTTTCTCTCCTGTCTGTTGCCTTAGCTTGTCTGTATAGTTTGGATTTACATGTATGCTGTGGATACCAAATGTAATCGTGTGTAGCTGCGTCTGGAAAGGTAACATATCACCCAAGGACAACGTTGCATTCTGTGTGTTTTCTGGACCGCCTAAGAACAAGATGAAGTCAGCCATGGTAGACCTGATCATCATGATTGAAGCCAGCACGAGTCACAGGGGTGACACCGAGGAATCGGTTGTCTTCGGCTGCACTGGCAGAGACGGACCGACCGTGACCACTGGAGGTGGCTCGAAGGATGGGATGAGCATCTATCTCCACGAGGGAAGATGGCCTGGATGGCATGGGTCGAATTCCACCCGGTATTCCAGCCATGACAAGTTCACCTATGGTGAAGCGTCCATCTCATGCCCGAGAATAGGGGTTACCACCTCCCGGGTTAGGGTAACAGAGGGTAAACGGGTGTGCCTTAGCTGTAGGGGATGCATTCCACTGGGAAGGTGGTGGTGGCTCAGGAAACTGTGCGCGGATACAGGGGACCAGACAGCTGACTGGGAAAGACTAAGTATGACACGTACCGGACGATCACGGGTTCTCAGGGAGGAGTGAATGTGTGTTGGGATAAGTGGTGGGAATCCGAGGAAGGGATTTATGTGTGTATGTGGGGGTCGGAAAAGATCTGCCCAGCGGGTGTGTTGATTGCGTTTAGCAGGTGATGGCAGGACGCCGGGGGTGGGATCGGTTGGGATCGGAGTGTGGACTCCTGTGTGATCCCAAAACCCCTGAACACCATCAACGCCACAGAGCTCATCTCATATACCAGGAAGCCCCCGCCCAGAGCCCCGATGGTACAGACGACTGTAGATGGGTGTCCCACCACCACCAGGTGTCCAGGGAATGGGTTGGTGTTAATCCCTACTGACAAAGTATTGTTTCAGAACGTGCACTACGCCGTGGCATCCGTGATCCTGAACCTGACTGAAGTCCATCTGCCTGTGTGGTGTCCAAGGAAGACGGAGAAGCTTTATGAAGCTCTGTTAAAAGTGATGCTTCAGGAATTTTATGAACTGGACTATGGAAAGGTAGAGAAAGAACAGCTTTATAATCTGAATGCTGGGGATAGTGTGGGGTCCAGGAGGCAGAGAAGAGGGACCGGAACGATGTAGCCACAGCGTTCAGCACAGGAACGGGTATTGTTAATAGTATGGATGATGCACAACTCCAGATGCAGATCACTGGGTTAAAGAACCAACTGCGTAAGATTCTAGGGGAAGAGCTTCACGAGGGCCAGGCAATGACCGTTCATTTAAAGGAGGTCATTGCGGAGCTGGAGAGGCACGCAAAAACTGTTAATGATTTGATACGGGAGGACAGGAACACCTCGGAGCAGGCTGTACGGAATGAGGTGTGTGTGTTGTATGGAGCAAGGTTGCTGGGCGAGGGCCGCAGTAACCTGGAGGACCTGAGGCAAGGTCGTGTCCCTTCATGGTTAAGCAACAAGCATCTCGCTGCGCTGCACCCGTATAACAATTTGTTGAGCCCGTGCCAGCTTCGTTTAGCCTCTGAAGCCTACCCTGTCCCTGTAGACAGCGGGCGGTCCAACCATACAGTGATGGGAATTGTAGTGAGGATGCCGGTAATGGGTGGATCACCCGGCCGGCACCGGTATATAGGGTTGAGAATATCAGGGTCATTTGTGGAGGAGTACATGTTCATTTTAAAGCGGTCCCGCCGTATGTCATAAAGTGGGAGCATGCTATGACAGGCACTGACCTCTCCGGAAGCGAGAGCCAGGGAGCACTTGAATGCTTTTGCGCGACCAGAATGTGGGTTTGCTTCTGCAGGCGCGGAACCTATCAATTGCATGGAAGTGCTGGCACCAGATCACGTACCTCCACAGGTAGCATACGTAGGGAGTGGGACATACTGTGTCACCACAAGTGCGCTCCACTACCGGTACAGCCAGGGCATGTGGTGTCCGGTGAGCGAGAGCAGTTTTTGCTTCAAACCCAAGGCTGAGGTTCAAGTGGCACAAGAGCTAATTACTCCCATCCCCGAACCCTCGACCATTCACCTCACTGTGAACAACACCTTCACGCGTCTCCAGGACTATGTGGAGCATTTCGAGTTCCCGATTCCTTTTCTGCCAGAACGCCTCACTGAGTTAATAAAGACCGTTGAGCTCTCCCAGAAACATTTTTACACTTTAGAGCAAAAGACAGTCGAAGTGGGGGAGGAGATCAAGGGGATTGTCTCGCCACCATGGTGGGACATCGGCCAGAGTACAGAGATTGCTCCCTGGAACCACATCTGTTCCCATGCATTAGTTATCATACAATTGTCGCTTGTAAGCTACTTGTTTTACACCAGCTGCAGGCGATGGAGCCAGATGCTTCGAGCGCGGTGGCAAGGGCTGTTAGATCGATCCAGAAAGCTGTAATTGATTTATGTTGATGATGGTTTCTCCCTGCCAAAACTTGTAATGTACCAAAGTTCTGTAAGCAAGTGTATTGTATTTTGGTTATAGTTTTACACTCTGTATTGCGCGATGTGCGTTGTTGCATTTTTGTAATGTGTTACTACCTGTCAATGCTGTACTGTGTGATGTGCGCGGTGACTTTTTGGTAACGTCCTGTGGATCTTATTAATGTTCTGTATTTTGACTTGAAGTTTGTCGGTGGGAATTGGAACCCAGCCGTTTGAATGTGTTAAGAAGCCGTTTTGCTGATGTTTTGACTCGGTAGAAGGGAACTGTGACACGCAGTAAGGGATACAGTTCTGGGGTTTAAAACGGAAAAACATGGAAACAGATTCACTTGTGGGAGACTTTGGCTTTTGCTCTCTCATCGAGTGACGCTTTTCCACCATTCTGTCTCTCTCTCTCGCTCTCGCTCCACCAAGATCGACCCAATAAGAAGAAGTACCAGAGGAAGAAGCCGCTGAGATTGAGAACTGCAAACCCCTCACAGGGAATGGCCTCCGGGCAGTGACTTTCCACAGCTGAGCGGAGCGATCGAGACTGACTGTGTGTGATGGTAAGCATGGTCTCGAGTGTCCCAAGCCGGTTACCAGATATCCCAGGCGAGCTGGGTGAGGTGTAAGGGCTCAGGGTTTTTCTCAGAAGTGAAGTTTTTTGGGCTATTCCAGGGTGGAAGCTTCGTTTGGTTCAGCCAGGCGAAGAGGCTTATGCAACTGGGTAATTCATTGGTAGGGATGGAGTTAGAGTCCACCATAGCAACAAGGGAATTACTGCATGTTATAGTCCCCAGTTGTGTACTGTATGCATGTTGTTTGTAACCTGGATCTTATTCTCCACAGAGACAGTGATTTTGTTTGGTAGTTCATGTTTTAGCCAGTGTATGTTTGACCAAATAAATATAAGTATGATTTTTCACTGAAGCATTCCTGTCCGTGACTTATTCCATTTACACTCTGAATAATCATTCCCGGGTATAGAACTTTGGTAAGGCGGGGGCGATTCGAACCATCCGTCTAGCAATTGGGCTAGGATCAAAACTGCTTACAATATTAAGGGGAACAGATAGGGTAGATAGAGAGAAACTCTTTCCGCTAGTTGGGGATTCTAGGACTAGGGGACATAGTGTAAAAATTAGAGCCAGACCTTTCAGGAGTGAAATTAGGAAAAGGGTGGTAGAAGTTTGGAAGTCTCTTCCGCAAACGGCAATTGATGCTAGATCAATTGTTAATTTTAAATCTGAGATTGATAACTTTTTGTTAACCAAAATATTAAAGGATATGGGCCAAAGGCGGGTATATGGAGTTAAGTCGCAGATCAGCCATGATCTCATTGAATGTCGAAACAGGCTCGAGGGGCTCAATGGCCTACTGCTGTTCCTATGTTCTTATGTTGCTATGCAGTCCTACCCCAGTGGCTGCAGCATGGCTGGTGGAAGGCTGCTGACTTTTGGTGAAGGAGAGTGCAGATGGCCTTAGAGGACGACTTTGAGCAGTTCTGACCTAAAAGGCCTGGCTTCAGACTGCACCATCTCGGCATGGGCTGGCTGGCTGACAGGCAACAGCAAAGATACTGGCAGAGTGGCAGGTGTGGAAGCATGAATGCTGTCATCCTGAGAGAGGACAGCAGGTTCGTGCTCCATGGAGCCACTGCCACTCCCCCGGGGCGGCACTTCAGCAATCTTAGCAATCTGTTGGAGGACAGATTGCTGGACTGCTGTGACACCCTGCAAGGCCCTTTGAACACTAATATCTACATCCATGATGGCAGCTGCATGAGCTTACATGGCAGCAGTCTGAGCTTGCATGACAGCACTCAGACTTTTGGTGTAAGCTGCTTGTGCTGGAATGGAATCTGAGACATCGGCCATCAGACGCTGCATTGTGGTTGGGTCCACAAGTGTGTTGATGGAGTTGGCCACCGGTTCCATGCTGCAAAGTATGGGCTCCAAGCTCTGCGCAAAGCCCTGTGGCAAGTTGGTGCTGGACTCCTCCATGCTCCTTGACATTGACCACAGGCTCTCTGGCAGGCTTCCCAATGCACTAAGAATTTCATATGCATACCCATCAGCCTTCTTCTGTAGCCTGGTCCATTGATGTCCTCAGCTGAGTCCTCTGTAGCAGAATTCATGTGTGACCTTGCCCTCCATCGAGATGGCACCTGTGCTATCCTTACCTCCTGCCCTGGCTGCAACGCACTTGTGTCAGGTGTCTCATCACATGCAGATTCCACCTCTATTCTATCCTCTAAAATACGCGCAGTATCTGAGCTGGTGGCTATGAGTGTGAAATCAAGTGATGGTGTGTCTTCATCATCAATGTCTTCTTGGTGTTTCTCCACTGCCTGGCCAGGTTGCACTTCTTGGGTATCTGAAAGGAAAAAGGCACAAGGGTAAGGTCGTGGTGAGGGGAGGAGGGGAAAGTAAGAGGTGCATGCTTACACCACCAGCAGCTTGTAAGTCAGAAGAGAGTGAGGGATGAGGGGTAAGTGGAATGTGAGAAAGAGGATTAGGTATGAGGATACTGTCATCTTCTATTGATTCAGCTCCACCGCTGGCCACAGCCTCAGCAATGGCCGTTCTGATAATGGCCAGCATTGTCTCCTCCATGGGGGTTAGAACATGCAGGTGCACCTCTCCCTCTCTGGTTAGTTCCTGCTGCCTCTGGTTGTGCACCACCTTCTCCTGCAAGAGAGAAGGAAGTGTGTCACTGAGTGTTGTGCAATACGTTTGGGTGATGTGGCTGTCATGGTTGAATAGCTGACAGTGTGTACAAGCTGTGAGATGTGGGTGTGAGGCTTGCATCAGTACTAAGTGTGTGAGGGTGAGGTGAAGCATATGTTATTTATGAGCCCTGATTGATAGAGACTGTTGGTAGGTGAGTGATGAGGGTGTGGTGAATTGAGCAGTGGCTAAGGCTGTTGGTGCAGTTGGTGGGATAAGGCATTTGAAGATGCATTTGCTGGTCTTGACCACTCGTGTGAGGTCATTGAACTTCTTGTGGCACTGTGTCCTGGTCTTCGGGGCTTGATTCCTGGCATTGACCTCCACGGTTATCTGCTCCCACTGCCTTTTTACCATGTGTCTAGAGGGCCTCCTGGCCCCCTGCGGCTACAGGACATCGCTGCTCCTCTCCACCTCCTCCACCTAGACCTCCAGTGCAGCATTGGAAAACCTGAGTGCCTGCTCTCTTCCATGTTCAGCCTTCTCTTTTTACCAGGTCAATTTCAGCTCACAAAGGACTCCCAACACTACTCCAGCCACAATGCACCTCCCCTTTAAGAGGTGCAGGCTAGCTTTGAGCAGTGGAGGCTAGCTTTAAGTAATGCTAGCAAGTTACAATTTTGGGCCCCCTGCTGATGCGTGCAGCCAAAGAACAGCACGGTTAGCACTGGCTGCATGCAGCAATCATGATAATGAGCAGTCAGCATGAAGGTGCCGTGCTGCCTGGATTACAGTGAACGGACACGGGGTAATTGCGTATTGCGATCCCTGCGCCCGTTTTCAGGGGCTATCCAGTTTAGCCCCCATCATTACATAACTTCCATGTAACAATAAAATGGCAACAACTTCTCCTAATTCCTATCCTTCTCCAAATAAAACAGGATTTGCCAAGCACTTTATCATGAAAACAATGCCCCTTGAAACTTAGCTTGCCTCCTGTACCACTGTTCTGTTTCCTACTGATTACAATGAGCTGACAGCCTGTCCAGTCAGCTCTTTTCGATCAGTTAAAAATCACCAGCAATACAGGAGTCACTGAACTGCACTCCCTGCCTGTGTTTGAGCAGGCGTGTGCTGACCTGTCACTCCCCACCTCCATAGTAGTTTGAGAGAAGAGACAAAGAAAGTGAATAATTGGAGTCGGGGGCGAGGGAGGGAGGGTGGGGGTGGGTAACTAGGTGAGGCAGCAGCACAGAAAAAAAATTAGACTGTTCCCGGGATATTCACCATCTTGTGTGTCTTATAAAGCTTTGAGCCGTCTTCTCCAGATCAAGCTGATATATTTGGTTTGGTGTAAGTGAATGGTTCGATAATTTGTTTTTATGCTGTGCATTTATGAGAGTTATGTCTCAAAAATATTTAAGGTGGGGGTGGGGGGGAATTTGCTTGATGCAGTGGCCAGTGACCTCTTTTGTTTTAGGCAAGAGATACATATATACTAATATCTAACTGGAGATTTTACTCTGGTTACTGTGTATACTAACAATGTAATTTTTCTGTGAATATTTCCTCCTTTTTGGTATATCTGGGGAATCATACATTCCAGCCCAATAATTCTGTAGGGCTTCTCCCGATCTCCTGTTGTAGCTCCAGTGGAAAACTGACAGAACACCCTGGCTACTTCCTTGTCTCTCTTGCCACCCACATCCCCCGACGTTCCTACAATCCCAATATTCTCAACATCTACCTTTGGAAAAATCTCTCCCCCAGTTCCCTCATAAATTCTTTCTTAATTTCCCAATTCCCTCGCATTTAGCCCTCCTCCCATCACACATGACAGCCTCTGCTGACCTGCTTAACCATTTCCCCACCAATGCTTCAACTACCTTGTTCTCAGCAAACCAATCACTTTCTCCCATCCCTGTTGCTCCTGCTGTTATAGTGCTCACCATCCCTCCCTCAAGTCAGAGGAGAACAAACACATGTATACCTGTTGCTTAACTGGCCTAGCCATGAATCCATAGATCTGGCTTCACTATGTCAAGTATTACTGTGCTTTTCCCTCCTCAGCCAAATCTGCCGACTACCCCAGGACCCTTCTGAATGGCAACAACAACCCCCGACTTCTTTTTCCCATGATCAACCACCTCCTTAAATCCCTCTCCCCATCCCTTCCATCCTCATCTCAAACATCAAATGCAAAGAGTTCATGGATTTCTTTGTCTTCTAGATCAGGACCGACTGTGCAGCTGCCTCTACTGCTTCCTCCCATTCCCCCACCCACTGCCTCCAATTACCCCTAGTGTCCCACCCAAGCCAGCCCAGTACCCCTGTCTTTTTCAGTTTCTCACGATCTCTCCCCACCTTCTCAAAGCCCATAACTTTGATATGCTGGCATTGATGTAAGTGGGTGGTAAGAGAGAAAAATTCAGTCGCGTTCCCTTGGGGCCTTGCTGGACCACCGGGGAGTGGAGTGCTGGCAAAAGAGCCCGGCACTCAAGAGGAGCACTGGGCTGACCGATCGCGGCTGGCACCCCGCAGGAGGAGGTCAGAGGGGGCAGGTGCTGGCAGGCGGCCCAAAAAAAAAGGCCGCCCGGCACCTGCCCTTTAATTAACACCAGCCCCTGTGTGAGCCAAGTTTGTGGCCGGGGCGCGAGCGGGACGTTGCGCACAGTGATGATGTCATCGCCAGAGCCGCAGCGCCACAGGGCGCTACCAGCTACCACTGCCGCTAACCTCCCGCTGAATTTCGTGGGAGGCGTTAGCGGTGCTGCACCCGGGCGTTAGTTGCTTTGCGCCCCATCAGCGCCTCCGCAATCTGATCCTCCTCCAACCCCGCCCCCCCCATCCCCTCTGGTGGCCAGCCTCGATCATCCTCACCTCCCCCCCGCATCCCTCACCGGCTGCGATCGTCCTCACCTCCCCCCCGCATCCCTCACCAGCTGCGATCGTCCTCACCTTCCCCTCCACATCCCTCACCGGCCGTGATCATCCTCACCTCCCCCCCACATCCTTCACCGGCCGCGATCGTCCTCACCTCCCCCCCACATCCCTCACTGGCCGCGATCGTCCTCACCTTCCCCTCCCCGATGGTCCCTCGACGGCTGGCACTGGCCCCCACCCAATCCCTCCCTTCCTCCTCTGTGTGGCCTAGTGCCGCAGGCCTACCTGCCCACAGCCAGTCAGCCTCTCCATCTGGCTGGCTGCGGGCAGGATACAGAGGCTTCAGACTCAAATCAGGCCCTTCCGCTAAAGTCGCCAGGGCTTCTGGGAAACCCGTTCTCCGGGGTTTCCCGCCCACACCGGAGCCAGCCCCCCGCCAACGCCCCCCCCAACACCCCCCCCACCCCCCAACCTCCACATGTAAATCCAGTCTATTTGAATCTCACCAGTATGGTTTCAATTCCTCACAGTACTGAAATAGGCCTAGTCAAGTGACTTATTTTGTGACTGTGATCACGGTATATTATCCCTCTTCAACTTTTCTGCAGCATCTAATTTCTTTGCACTTATTTGTGAAAGACCTACAATGTGTCTTTCGGTTAAAGGTGCTCTATAAAGGCAAGTTGCTGTTGTTCTTACTAAATTGGTCTCCGTCAGTAAAGCAGACAAAGTGCTCAGGAACTTGCAGGAGTTCTGAGAGTTTCTTTTAACGTGACTTTCATTTTGAAGCATTGGTTTGCACTTGCTGGAAGACCCAAGCTGGAATTTCCATCAGTTTTGAGGGCAAAAGTGTAGACTCCCAACAGAGGATGATCCACTGCTTTCCTGACTGACCCAGGCTTTCCAGATATCAGCAATGTCAGCGATATTAGCTTCCTGCCATTGTAACCAACAAGAGAGGAATATTCTGCAGTTTGCAACAGTGTTTGATGCAAAGCCCCTATTTGAACTCCGAGGCCAATGTGCCTGCCAGAGGGAAAATTCTATCTGACGCAAAGAAAAACAAATCTACTGCCAAAGAATAAAGTACGGCTGAAAATTAAACATAACTTTTTTTAAAACCCTTTCATTTTATGTTAGCAGATGACATTTGGGTACATTAAGCGACAAATTCCACTTACACAACTCACACAGAACCTTAATGGCCCAGAAATTCGGGTCAGGGGCTTCCCGCGGGTGCAAGGCCCCGACCTGCACTTACCTACTGCACTGGCCGTTGAGCTGTGGGCCCGCGTGGGATTCCGATCCTGGGCCTCCTCCAACTGCCGGCGCGCAGTGCTTGCATATCTCAGGGGCGCAGTTAGTTCGATGCGTCCCCTGGGATCACGTGGGCCAAGGAGAGCCAATGGTAGCAGGGAATGCTTCATTCATAAGTCAAACCTATAAATACTATAAGCCCCAAAACACCACTAAATCTTCAAATACATTTTTTAAAAAATCACATTTTTAAAATAAACTATAAATTACACGAAATAACTATTTTAAACAATAATTTAAATTTTTGAAAAAAGTAATTTTATTTTCTAACAGGGCTAAAAATAAACTTACCTTTCTTTAAAGTATTTAAAAATAATAAACCTGTGGAAAAAATGTTTTAATTTTAATTAATTCACCACTTACCTTGTAAAAAGCAGGCCTTGCGCCTGCTTTTTAAAAGTGTAACTCCTGGAGACTTACCCTCCCGGGAAAACCTGCAAAAAAAACGTAAGTTTGATGCGCACGCACTGCCTCTCCTGCGCACGCGTTCCACCTCTGAACCCCTTCTTTCAGGGGAACGGAAGTGCCGGTTTCCTGTGCATGCGCAGTGCATGCACGAAACCGGCACTTCCATTGGGCTTACGGGTGAGTACCCCGTGCGTACTCACCTGTGGAGACCTGAATTTCTGGGCCATTGCTTGCCATTTGTGAGATAAATTCTGCAATTCATTGGTTCAAGTTGGGAAGCAGCAGACACAGAATTTATATGGGTTTACAATTGGTTTCTGATCAATTCTTTTGCTCGGTCATTGATGGTTTGCAGAACAGACTTTCTGTAACTTTTTACAATATTTTTCTGGTAACGCCTGGCAAGGACAATGCAGGGGCAGAGAAAAAAATGTGTGCTTTTATTTATTTTGAAAACAGATCACTTGGGCAACATTTCTGCTTTGGGCACAAGCAGCAATCCGGGCACTCAAAATTGCGCTGGTGTTCAGAATTGAATTTTTTACTCAAGTTTCCGCTCAAATTCATTTGCATATCGCCGAACTTAAAATCTTCCACGAAGCAGCACAATCGGGCACCATTTTAGAACGTAGTTTGTTTTTGTTTTGCATTAAAAAATATTTCTTGATGTATTTAAGAGTGGTTTTAATACAGCTGAAAATGAGTTTATCACAAAAAATAAGCATTTTCAATCAGAATGTCTTGTCCACCGCGTGTTAGTAAACCGATTCTAAATAACTGAAAATGACTTTAAAAAAGCTATCTAGAACCATTTATTAGTTTCAGTGATGTACAGTAGTCATTTTCTTGTAAAATTAAATGTATTTTAATATTTAAAAGCTTTTAAAAGGTACCTATTCGTGCCCTTGTGCCTAAAAACACCAGTCTAATTTTAAGAGTCTCCTCGAAGGGCTGTAAATGCACGCATTTAGCAGAAACTCGCCATGGTGATTAATTCAATCTGGGGGAAGGCCAGTTTTGTGGGTGAGGCCGGCTTCCAGCGCGATGTTTTTTTAAACCAGAGCAAAAGATCGCGAAAACTCGATTTTGCGCTGGACTTAATTTTCGCTTGAAATTCCGCAATGTTTTGCACTGGTTCCAAAATTCGGCTGCCCGTGTCCTAACTCGCACCAAGTCCCATTCGTCCATCACCCCTGTGCTCGCTGACCTACATTGGCTCCCGGTTAAGCAGCGCCTCGATTTCAAAATTCTCATCCTTGTTTTCAATTCCCTCCATGGCCTTGCCCCTCCCTATCTCTGTAATCTCCTTCAGCCCCAAAACACCCCGAGATATCTGCGCTCCTCTAATTCTGCCCTCTTGAGCATCCCTGATTATAATCGCTCAACCATTGGTGGCCGGGCCTTCTGTTGTCTCGGCCCTAAGCTCTGGAATTCCCTGCCTAAACCTCTCCGCCTCTCCACCTCTCTTTCCTCCATTAAGACGCTCCTTAAAACCTGCCGCTTTGACCCTCACCTGCCCTAATTTATTCTTATGTGGATCGGTGTCAAATTTTTTGTCTTAAAATACTCCTGTGCAGCGCCATGGGACATTTTACTATGTTAAAGGTGCTATGTAAATACAAGTTGTTGTTGTTGGTTTGGCAATTTTGGGCGAATTGCGCTGAAACTACCAGGGCAACCCAACGGAAACTCTACCCTGCTGTGTCAAGTACTAGAGTTACACGTCTTTTCCTGGGTTAAGTTTTAGCCAGGGCAGATTAATGCACGATCCCATGCCAGTGGTCTCAGCCAAATACCGCCAGGGGGCAGTTTCAGTTAAGCGTAGTAGATTGTGATCTGATTTGTTTTATTATTAATGCAGTGTGTAAACAGTGTACAGGCCTATTTCTTCATGCACTTCACTGCACGTTTGTGTTTTAATAAATAGCACAAGGGTTGCAGGACCCCCCAAAATTCTTAATCTGGCTCTGAGCTCCAGCATCCAAACAAAGTATTGGTGTACGTATAAGGTATGTTTTAGCTTCCACACACCACTAATGTAGCTGCTCTGTGCATCATCAACTGTTTGTCCCACTACAGGGTGATGTGTTTTGGCGGACACACACTCAGACCTGTCACGTCGCAGTTATTTCCACGGATGGCCATTGTTTTCTTTGTGAAAACAAGCTCTTTGAATGTGCCACTGTTAAAAAAATATACATTTTAATGTGTTGACAGTGGGTCACAGCATTTCGCAGCCATTCTCACGGTATCCAATGGTCTGCCCTTGAAATTTATCCAGTTGCAGCCAACATAAATATTGCACAAAGGAGTTGAGGGTGAATATGCGGTACCCGAATTGTTACTTCTTATCAATGTTCTGTTGATAGTACAGTGTTTCAAAACAACACCGAAGGTACACTATCTGAATTCTCACAGTAATCCTGTGAACAGACACTTAAAAAAAGTATCATCAATAGAAACACACACAAGATAAATCTCCATGTTAACTGCGACTGTCTGTGTTATCAGTGCCAGTTGCCTGAGGTTTCAGAAGTTTAAACTTTCCACTTTTGTTGTCAAATTCATTGTTAAAGTGCTAGAGTCAAAATCATCATTGTCTAATACTTTTTCTGAAATGATCAAAAAATACTCTTAATAAGCTATTGTAGGAACGGAGGTTCCTATCGAAAAGACTGAGTTCGACTCAGGCAATTAACACAATGAACTTTAATGGAACAAAACAGGTTTTAACTGGAAACTGCTGGAATACATGAACTATAGGTCTGCTCTCCTTGAGGGCTCCACGAGGACTGATCCCCTGGTCAGAAGACTGATGTCATGACGTCATCACGTTCTTCCCGCCATTGGGGCATCACGTGACTAACGGCATGACGTCATCACGTTGAAACCGCGCTGTAAAGGTAACTAGGCATTGTACAGTCAAACAGTGTAATTAAAGGTACAGGCACAGACAGTAACTACATTGCTGTTAAAGGAATTATGTACGACCGCTCTGAGTCCTTTGGTGGCTCCGCCACATGCGCCCCCCCCAGAATTGTCTTTAACAGAAAAAGTAAGATGAGGAGGAAGCCTGACAAGTCTGTCCGATCGACTTCGATACCCTGGTAGAGGAAGTTGATGGCCGGTGGTCGAGTTGGCAGTCGGTTGTGGTTGAGCAGGCGCGGTGAGCGCGGTCGAGTTGGCGGGCGGCTTTGGTTGATCCGGTGCAGCGGCTGCGGGCGGTCGGCCACGTTTGGGTGGTTGAGCGACCACGACAGGGTGGTCCAGGTCCAGGTGAGCTTGCTTCAATCGGTCCACCGAGATGTGATCCGGCTTCCCTCCGACGTCGACTGAAAAGGATTTGTCACCTGATTCGATGATGCGGAAAGGACCAGTGTAAGGGGGCTTGAGCGGATCCCAGTGAGCATCATGGTGGATGAATACATACTCCGCATTCTTCAGTCCCAGTGGCATGTAGGAGCTCTGCAAACCGTGATTTGATGTAGGCACCGGAGCGAAGCATCTGGCCGCTTCCTGGTGGCGAATGAGTTGCTGGGAGGCAGACCATGGCTCTGTGGGAGAAGGGAGGAAATCCCCTGGTACTCGGAGTGGCTGGCCATAGACGAGTTCAGCTGAGGACGATTGCAGGTCGTCTTTGGGCGCCGTACGAAGGCCCAAAAGGGCCCATGGAAGTCTGCCCACCCATCCTGCACCTTGAAGACTGGCCCGAAGAGAGGCTTTAAGCGACCTGTGGAATCGCTCGCAAAGGCCGTTCGCCTGTGGATGATAGGCGGTGGTGCGATGAAGTTTGGTGCTAAGCCCCTGAGCCACAGCGTTCCAAAGCTCTGAGGAAAATTGTGGCCCGCGGTCAGAAGAGATGTCCGCCGGTACCCCGAAACGGGCAACCCAACAGGAGATGAAAGCTCTAGCGATGTCTGCCGAAGTGGTGGAAACCAAAGGAATTGCCTCTGGCCACCTAGTGGTGCGGTCCACCATGGTGAGGAGATGAGTATAACCCTGAGAAGGCGGAAGCGGCCCCACAAGGTCCACATGCATGTGGTCGAAACGATGCTCCAGAACAGCGAATGCAGCCACTGGAGCTTTAACATGATGCTGGACTTTGGCCTTCTGGCAGACGACGCAGGTATTAGCCCAGTCACGGACATCGATGTGCATACCTTTCCAGACGAACTTCACCGACATAAGCCATTGTGAAGCCTTCATCCCAGGGTGTGACAACCCGTGTATGGCATCAAAAACCTTCCGGCGCCATGCGACTGGCACGATAGGTCTTGGAAAGCCCATGGAGACGTCGCAAAGGAGCGTGGCGCCTGCGGCCTGGAAAGTGACGTCGGTCGCCTGGAAGCTAGAGGGAACGGTTCTATATGATTGGACCTCAGAGCCCGAGACCTGATCTGCAGCCATGCGGGCATAGTCGATCCCCAGGTGCACCGCGTGGACCGTCGCACGGGAGAGGCAATCCGCCACCAGGTTGTCCTTACCAGACACATGTTGAATGTCCGTGGTAAATTCGGAAATGAACGTCAAGTGATGGTGTTGATGAGTGGACCACGGTTCAGCGGTCTTGGCCATGGCGAATGTAAGGGGTTTGTGGTCGACAAGAGCCGTGAAGGGACGCCCTTCCAATAAGAACCGAAAATGGCAAATGGCGAGGAAAAGGGCTAGTAGCTCCTGATCGAAGGTGCTGTATTTTTTCTCATTTTTCCGTAGTTGGCGGCTGAAAAACACCAGCGGTTACCACGTGCCGTTGGCCCACTGTTCTTGCACTGCACCGATGGTGTAGTCTAACGTGTCGGTGGTAAGGGCGATGGTGGCACCTGAAAGTGGGTGCGCCAGCATGGTTGCGTTGGCCAAAGCGCTCTTGGTGTTGCCGAACGCCTGGACCATCTCAGAAATCCAGCTGATTGGATCCTTACCGGACTTGCCCTTGAGGGCCCTGAACAGAGGTTGCATAAGTTGAGCCGCCTCGGGGACAAAACGGTGGTAGAAGTTGACCATCCCCAGGAACTCCTGCAAGGCCTTGACTGTCGGCTGCCGCGGGAAGGAGGTAACCGCTTCCACCTTCGTCATTAAGGGGACGGCGCCGTCCGATGTTATGCGGTGTCCCAAGAAATCGATCTGTTGCAGGCCGAACTGGCACTTGGCCGGGTTGATCATTAAGCCGTGCTGGCTGAGGCATGTAAAGAGGGAATGCAAATGGGAGATGTGCTCCTCCTTGCTGGCACTGGCGATGAGAATGTCGTCAAGGTAGACGAAGATGAAGCGTAGGTCTCGAAGAACAGAGTCCATTAAACGCTGGAACGCCTGTGCTGCGTTCTTTAAGCCAAACGGCATCCACAGGAATTCAAAGAGGCCGAAAGGGGTGATGACTGCGGTTTTTGGAACGTCTTGTGGGTGCACGGGAACCTGGTGATATCCACGGACGAGGTCGACTTTCGAGAAGATAGAATTTCCCGCCAAATGGGCCGAGAAATCCTGGATATGCGGAATCGGGTAGCGATCTGGAGTGGTGGCGTCGTTCAGGCGTCGGTAGTCACTGCATGGCCGCCAGCCGCCGCCTGGTTTCGGCACAATGTGGAGAGGCGAGGACCAGGGACTATTGGATCGCTAAATTATCCCGAGCCGCTCCATCATGTTGAACTCCGCCTTCGCAGCCGCGAGCTTGCCGGGTTCGAGCCTTCTAGCCCGCGCATAAACTGGGGAGTCAGTAGTGGTGATATGATGTTCAACACCATGCTTCGTTGCCGAAGAGGAGAAAGTAGGCCTTGTCAGCTCCGGAAACTCCCCGAGGAGCCACGTGAAGTCATCCGGAGGAGGGAAAGTGCAGGCAATAGAGCGCGACAAGGAGGTACCGTGGTAGCATGGAATCGAGTGGAAGGTGGCTGCGTTGATCAGCTGGTGGTGCCGGACATCGATGAGGAGGCTGTTGGCACACAGAAAATCCACCCCTAGGATGGCCTGTGAGAATGTGGCCGTGAAGAATTCCCAAAAGAAGCACTGACCACCGAAACAGACTTTGACCCGCCGCTTTCGGCAAGTTCGAATTGCTGCGCCATTAGCCGCTATGAGGGTAAAACCAAGGTTCCCAGTCTGCATGTCGAGCTTCGACGCAGGTAGAATGCTACACTGCGCCCCGGTGTCACAAAGGAAACGTCGGCCCGATAGGGAATCGGTGATATAAAGGAATTTCCCCGTAGATCCGACGGCCATCGCCACCGCGGAACGCCCGTTAGACCCGGTCCTCCTTCGCCAGGGATGCCGCTGCCGCTTTGTTGTTTTATTTCCGGGCGAAAAACTGCAGGGGGAATGGCAGCATCGTGCTTTCGCGCCAAAACGGATGTGGTCGGAGCACCAGCCCGCTGTAGGAGGAGCTGGAACCGCGTCTGTGGGGGATGGGCACTTCGTGGCCGCGCAACACTGTTGGGTTACCATGAAAATCTTATCAGCTTCGGCAGCGAGCTCAGCGCAGTCAGTAATGTCGGATCTGGCTAGGGCAGCCTGAACCTGTTCAGGCATTTGATAGAGGAAAAGCTCCTGGAAGAGGAAGCATTCCGGTTCGGCACCCAAGAGCGTGAGCATTTGGCTCATGAGCTCGGACGGTTTGGAGTCCCCGAGGCCGGGCAGCATGATGAGCTGACGAGCGCGCTCCGACTTTGAGAGCCCGAAAACCTAAAGCAACTGCGCCTTAACCGCAACATACTTGCTGTCAGTAGGAGGACTATCGAGGAGGCTGATGATCCATGAGGCAGTTGCGCTGTCGAGGGCGGAGACCACGTAATAATAATGGGTCTGATCCGCGACGATGTTCCTAATGGCGAACTGGGCTTCAGCCTGGATGAACCAGGCGTCTGGTTGTTGCTCCCAGAACTGTGGCAGTTTCAGCGTGACGGCGTTCGTGTCCATGATGAATCTTCCACGAAAATTGTCCGTAGAATTTGGGGTCACGGAGGTTCCTATCGAAAAGACTGAGTTCGACTCAGGCAATTAAAACAATGAACTTTAATGGAACAAAACAGGTTTTAACTGGAAACTGCTGGAATACATCAACGACAGGTCTGCTCTCCTTGAGGGCTCCACGAGGACTGATCCCCTGGTCAGAAGACTGACGTCATCACGTCATCACGTTCTTCCCGCCATTGGGCATCACATGACTGACGGCATGACATCATCATGTTGAAACCGCGCTGTAAAGGTAACCAGATATTGTACAGTCAAACAGTGTAATTAAAGGTACAGGCACAGACAGTAACTACATTGCTGTTAAAGGAATTAGTACAACCGCTCTGAGTCCTTTGGTGGCTCTGCCACACTATCATATTATAATAACATTTAACATAGGATCATTTCACATTCATGATTATAACAGCATTTAAAAGAGCTTCCTAAAAATGTCAGGAGATGATTCCTTTTTATGTATTTTTTATTGATTTTTTAAAAAGTTTACATCCAGATGCATGTCTTTAGTGAAGGCATTGTACATATAGATTGTGCTTCTGCAAGGAGTACATTAATGTGGTAAGTTTCTTGGCATGGCTGGGAGCAATGTGTGCTTTGTCTGATCATTAGGGTTAGGTTCTGTAGTAAGGGTAGTGAGACAAGAAGATCTACCTAATTGTTAACACTGTTGGATGGGACTATTGTTCTAGCCTATGGTGGCTTCAGCTCCCTTCTAGGGGTTAGGGCTTGTAAAGAGTGAGTGGAAGCTAACGAGCAGTGAGAATTTTTGTTAATCTGAATGCTGTGCAGCAGAGTAGATAGGCTCAGCAGGCATGGGCTGGGTCCACTGGCATGGCAAGAGATATTATGGTCCTTGCATCCTCCATAGACCAGAATTGTTGAATGGCTCCTGATGTGGAGCCTTGACTGCTTGGAGTATGAATCGGAGGATTAGGTGCGAAGTCAGCCCTCCTGATTCAAGGTGTTCTCAATTTTCTGGTAAGTGAATCTCCCGTTGAGTGAGGCTCTGTGCTGGAGCCTCAGAACACAAAATTGTCCCACTATGGTGGTGGACCACCTTCTGAACAAAGTCCATCTTGGATTTATCCAGTAGGTTGGGATGGAACAGAATTTGTCTGGAGTATAGTGTATGCTGTGCAAGATTTTAAGTTGGTCCTTACAAGTTTTATGACATAGGGTAATGCTGAGAGTCTGTCTCCTTATCTCTTGTCATTGCTCCTCCATTAACTGCCAGACTTGTTCCCAAATCCCCTTCAAGTTTTTTGTGTTTTTTTTCCCATTGTGATGAGCTTATCTGGTTCTCCGAGAGAGTGTGTAATTTGTAGGTCATATTTGATTAACTTGAATTTATCAACTGGTGAAAGGGAATAAACTAGTCCTTTGGGAGGGATTCACCAAGTTTGGTAACGTATCGGTCTCATGCTAGGTTCTGACTTCCTTGAGGTAAATAGGCTGGGAGTTCAGATTGAGGAAAGGGCTGACAGGGAGGCACAAGCCTCTTTCCATGCTGAAAGAATTGGTTGTAAAATTAGATGCTATTTCATCACTGTTATTTCTTTCTGGGGTCGAAGAAGAATTGGTTGTGTATGGAAACATGCGTCTGTTCACACATATGGGTTTTGCCCACAGTCTTGTGGAATTAGGCGGTCTAGTTATAGGCTGGGAATTCTGGTGATGCGCAGCAATGGCGCGCCGGAACTGAGAAGCAAATTCAACCTCGAGCCACATCAGAAAAAAACAGGCGCTCCAATGCAGCTCGCCTGTGGGGGCTTTAACAATTTTGTGCTATGCCTAATCCCAGAGGTAAGTCTGGGAGATGGTGGGAGTGATCTGGAGGGGTGGTCCACAGTTGTTTTATGCAGCTAGGAGGAGCATTCCTGTTCCTTCTGAATCCACAAAATACTAACATTTTTCAAAGTTTTTGGGTCTTTTTTGAGCGACCTCCAGCATTCCCTTTAAGGCAGGGCTGCCCAATAAAAGGGCCTGAGCAATTTAGCAGTGACTCAAATTCCCATGCAGATCGGGCGCAGGCCTCTGCGCTGCTAAATTGGTTCTTGTTGCGTCTATTTTAGACCCATGAACCCGGCACAACAATATTAAATTTATATCTTAGTGTCTGAGGTTTGGAAGGCTCACATCCATTTCTTGCGTTGGAAGATGAAGGTGTTTGAGGTGCATTGTGGTTTCTTGGCTCCTCAGAGAATGTTGAGGATGCAGTTGTTCAGGTTTCACCTCTGTCTGCAGGTGCGGGTGATCACAGGGCACCTCTCTTGCAGCCTGACCTGCCTGCAGTCCTCTGTAGACCCTCCTCTTCTTTCAGACATATTAGAAAGGAGGATTCATATTGGGAAACCCATTGGTGCCAGTAGCGATGCTGGAAGACAAAAAAATCATTTTCATCAATTAGCACAAACACTCCTGAAAGCCTCATGCTGACAGGGTTAAAACATAGAAACATACAAAAATAGGAGCAGGAGTATACCATTCGGCCCTTCGAGCCTGCTCTGCCATTCAATATGATCATGGCTGATCCTCTATCTCAATACCATATTCCCGCTCTCTCCCCATACCCCTTGATGCCTTTTGTGTCTAGAAATCTATCTATCTCCTTCTTAAATATATTCAGTGACTTGGCCTCCACAGCCTTCTGTGGTAGAGAATTCCACAGGTTCACCACCTTCTGAGTGAAGAAATTTCTCCTCATCTCAGTCCTAAATGTCCTACCCCATATCCTGATACTGTGACCCCTCGTTCTAGACCCCCCAGCCAGGGGAAACATCCTCTCTGCATCCAGTCTGTCTAACCCTGTCAGAAATTTATACGTTTCAATGAGATCCCCTCTCATTCTTCTAAACTCTAGTGAATACAGGCCTAGTCGACCTAATCTCTCCTCATACGACAGTCCTGCCATCTCAGGAATCAGTCTGGTGAACCTTCGCTGCACTCCCTCTATGGCAAGTATATCCTTTCTTAGGTAAGGAGACCAAAACTGCACACAGTACTCCAGGTGTGGTCTCACCAAGGCCCTGTATAACTATAGTAAGACATGCTTGCTCCTGTACTCAAGTCCTCTTGCAATGAAGGCCAACATACCATTTGCCTTCCTAACTGCTTGCTGCACCTGCATGTTTGCTTTCAGTGACTGGTGTACAAGGGCACCCGGGTCCCTTTGTACATCAGCATTGGTGCTGAGGCTCATCTTAGTCCAATTCTGAGGTCCAAGGTGAGACAGCATATGCGGCTCCCATGCTGATATAATAGATGTCAGGTAAAGTGGAGATCAGAGGGCCAATCCCTCAATGTTGTGATAGTGAGTAGCATTGTGGTGAGAGTGGCTTCTGAGGTTTCAAAAATGACCTGCAAACTGCAGACACCGAAATCTGTGGACAAAATGGAGTGAGCAGGAGCCTTTCCATGAGGCAAGTAATGAACTGTAATGTTGGAGTACTTGTGCTTTTCCCAGCTGTCACAGAATGATATGGGTTACCTTGGATAAATGAAAATCTCACTGAGTTTGTGAAATGGATTGAAGAAGTGGGAAGGATATTCTCAGTATTCAAAGGGAGGACTGATGCTAATGCCATAATAATAACCTCGTTAATGAATGAGGCAACTTCTTGTTGGGATTTGGGATTTAATCATATAGACTTAGCTCCATGGGTAAGACTGTGCTCACAGGTTCTGCGATGGTTACAGCTAATGTGTGTGATCGTGCTTATGTGGGCGTGGGGAAGGCGGGTAAGATGTAAACAAAAAAAGAACAAGGGAAGACAATTTAGGCATACGAGGAAACTGTTATGGGATCTGCATTAATAATGTGAAATGGGGGCATAGATATTGTATTATAGGGGATTAAAGGGGACTATGCCCGATTGAAATACATACTGCTCTAACTCTGGTGAAATGTCTGCACATGAATAAACATGAGCGACATTCAAGGGAGGACTGTAAGATTCTAAAAATTGTAATAAAACCGCTGCTACTGTGTGGAGATCGAAGTTCAGCATGAATTGTGAACTGGTTATAGATGGATTCAAAATGTAGGAAATCAGCATGTGTTCTTAGTTTGTGAAGACACAAAATGGTGGAAGTTAGCAGGGGGTCCTTTGCCTGGTGGTCAGCATGGTCCTTTGTTTGAAAGGCCACATGGACAGGAAGGAAACCCCGCCCCCACACACCTCACAGGAACATGAACGTGTCATGCGGAAGGAACTCCAATCAGGGAGACACCCAGGTCCATTTGTACGTCAGCATTTCCCAATCTAGCACCATTTAAATAATACTCTAGCTTTCTGTTTTTCCTACCGAAGTGGATAACTTCACATTTATCCACGTTACACTGCATCTGCCATGTATTTGCCCACTCACTCAACTTGTCTAAATCGCCTTGAAGCCTCTTTGCATCCTCCTCACAACTCACAATCCCACCTAGTTTCGTGTCGTCAGCAAACTTGGACATATTACATTTGGTTCCCTCATCCAAATCATTGTGAATAGCTGGGGCCCAAGCACTGATTCCTGTGGTACCCCACTAGTCACCGCCTGCCACCCCGAGAAAGACCCATTTATTCCTACTCTCTGTTTCCTGTCTAATTTTGCACACTAACCTCTTATGTGGGACTTTATCAAAGGCCTTCTGAAAATCCAAATACACCACATCCACTGGTTTTCCCTTATCAATTCTACCAGTTGCATCCTCAAAAAACTCCAGTAGGTTTGCCAAACTCGATTTCCCTTTCATAAATCCATGTTAACTTTGTCTAATCCCGTTGATATTTTCTAAGTGTCCTGTTATCACCTCCTTTATAATAGACTCTAGCATTTTCCCTACTGCTGATGTTAGGCTAACCGGTCTGTAGTTCCCCGTTTTCTCTCTCCCTCCTTTTTTAAATAGTGGGGTTACATTTGCCACCCTCCAATCTGCAGGAACTGTTCCATAATCTATAGAATTTTGGAAGGTGACAACCAATGTATCCACTATTTCCATGGCTACCTCTTTTAGTACTGTGGGATGCAGATTATCAGGCCCTGGGGATTTATCAGCTTTCAGTCCCATTAATTTCTCCAGCACTATTTTTTTACTAATACAAATTTCCTTTAATTCCTCCTTCTCACTAGACCCTTGGTTCCCTAACATTTCTGGGAAGTTATTTGTGTCCTCTTCTGTGAAGACAGAACCAAAGTATTTGTTTAATTGCACTGCCATTTCCTTGTTCTCTATTATAAATCCTTCCATTTCTGGCTGTAAGGGACCTACATTTGTCTTCACTAAACTTTTTCTTTTTACATACTTGTAGAAGCTTTTACAGTCCACTTTTATGTTCCTTGCAAGTTTACTCTCATACTCTATTTTTCCCCTCTTATTGGTCCTTTTTTGCCGAACTCTAAACTGCTCCCAGTCTTCAGGTTTGCTACTTTTTCTGGCAACTTTATATGACTCCTCTTTGGATCTAATACTATCCTTAATTTCTTTTGTTAGCCTTGGTTGCTCCGCTTTTCCTTCTTTGGTTTTGCGCCAGAAAGGAATGTATAACTGTTGCAATTCATGCATTCGTTCCTTAAATGTTATCCATTGCCTATCCACCATCATGCCTTTTAATGAAGCTCCCCAATCTATCATAGTCAACTCACTCCTCATACCTTTATAGTTTCCTTTGTTTAGATTTAGGACCCTATTTTTGGATTGGACTTCTTCACTTTCCATCTTATTGAAGAATTCTATCATGTTATGGTCACTCTTCCCTAAAGGACCCCGCACAACAAGATTATTAATTAACCTCTTCTCATTACACAATACCCAATCTAGGTTAGCCTGTTCCCTAGTTGGCTCCTCAACATACTGGTCTAAAAAACCATCTCATACACACTCCAGGAATTCATCCTCCACAGTATTATTGCTAATTTGGTTTGGCCAGTCTATATGTAGATTAAAGTCGCCCATGATTACTGTAGTACCCTTGTTACATGCATCTCTAATTTCCTGTTTGATGCCATCCCCTACATTACCATTACTGTTTGGAGGCCTATAGACAACTCCAACCAATGTTTTCTGTCCTTTGGTGCTTCTTAGCAGAAGGCCTGTTTATTCTTCTTCCTCCCCTGCTTATTCTTCTTTGTGCATAGAGGTATTTAAAATGATAAAGGGTTTCGATAGAGTAAATAAAGAGAAACTGTTTCCAATGGCTGAAGGGTCGATAATGAGAGGGCACAGATTTAAGGTGATTGGCAACAGCACCAGAGGCAACATGAAGAAAAACTTTTTTATGCAACGAGTGGTTAAGATTTAGAATGCACTGCTTGATAGGGTGGTGGATACAGATTCAATAGTAGCCTTCAAAAGGGAATTGGATAATTACTAGATGGGGAAAAAATTGCAGGGATATGGGAATGAGCGGCGGAGTGGGACTAACTGGATTGCTCTTCGAAAAAGCCAGCGTAGACTTGATGGACTGAATGGCCTCCTTCTGTGCTGTACTATTCTATATCTAAAGGAGGAAACAAAGAAAGGCTACAATGGGTTGCTAGGGAGCAGAGCTCACCTGTGTCTTTGAGTAGAAGAAACAACATGAGGGTTACATGATCTAGTTCACTGATAGGCAATGCTGGCTAAGATAGGTTGAAAGAGGAGAAACAGAATGTCATCATGAACATGCAGTGGCCACCCACTCATCAACTTCCCCATCTCACTCTTTCTATTGCCTCTTTCCCCAGGAGCTTAAAGGTTTCATCCTTGGTGAGAGGGTGTCAAAGGGACAAAAAGTATTTCATTCACTGCAACACCCAGGCACTGAATTTGCTCAGACTTTCTGCTACTCTGCTTCTTAACTTGGTCGTAAGTGCAGCAGAGAGCTCTGAAACTTGGCTCCTGGAATTCTGAAGTAAAAATCTGCCAGGAATACATAAAGCAATATTCCCCGATTTTCCTCGCTCCAGTATTGGCGGCCGTGCCTTCAGCTGTCTCGGCTCTAAGCTCTGAATTCTCTCCCTTAACCTCTCTACCTCTCTCACCTCCTTTAAGATGCTGCTTAAAACCTACCTCTTTGACCAAGCTTTTTGTCACCTGTCCTAATATCTCTTTACGTGGCTTGGTGTCAAATTTTGTATGATTATGCTCCTGTGAAGCGCCTTGGCACGTTTTACTATGTTAAAGGTGCTATATAAATTCAAGTTGCTATTGTTGTATTGTGCTCTTCCAGCCTATGATTTGTGTCCATTAAAGTTAATGGATGTAAAATTCTGGTTTGGGAACGTACAACTTTGCTCCTGCCATATCCCAGGAGCACACGCCGTTTTATCCCTAAGTTGATGTCAGTCCAATGATTTGGCTATTGATAGTCCAGGAACTGTAGTGAGACAAGTTGTGCATTCTGGAGTGATGGGTTAAAATCAAGTCGAAGAACTAAAATTCAAAATTTTGATGGTTGGAATCTGGAATTAATTGTGAACCAAATCAGGAGCTGGTGATTCATATCAGTGGAAGTCTAGGGGCCATGGTTATACGAGTCTAGGTATGGCTGAGGAGAGAAGTGGCAAGTCTGGAAGTTGGAAAATTAAGGGATGATTCTAACCCTGCTCTTCTGAGTAGGCAAGCAGCCTCCCCGATTCCCAACCTGAGTTAAAATTGGGGCTTTGCTGTTGGTTTGAGTGCAGGTGTGACTATGACTTGGGCCAAAGAGTTAGGTTAATGCGAGTGCAAGTCAAAGGATTGGGTTGTAAAAGATTTGGGGCAGAGTTGCTTGTCACTTAGTCAGGGAAATGATGTCATCGAAGTGCTACTGCTATTTTAGCTGTGGGCCTGAGCGAGGAAGTGGTTGTGGCTTTCCTGCCAGCTATACCTAGAATGAAGAGGAGTCGGGCCAGAAGTGGCCCAAATAGGTAAGATTTTGCTTTCCTTTTCAGGACAGAAGAAGGAACAATGCTCCTCTGTGTTGTGTATGTACCTTTAAGAGAATAACTGGTCTCAGACTGCAATACCGGCAGTGACCACCCCTGTATAAAAGGCGCTAGAGAGCCTATGTTGGTTAGTTTCGTTTATGCCTTTCACCAGTAAAGACTTGTTTGTTTCTCTCCTGCTTGTCCGTGTCTCAATCATTCACGGACTTAACACTGGTGATGAGTTAGAAAGAACTTACCTGCAACTCAGCAGCAGCTCCGACAACGTTGAAGGTCGGAAGAAAAAAAAAAGAGTCCATTGAAACTCGAGGAACGGGCGTCGACCGTCGATCATTGGGTTCAAGGCTTTGCAGGAGCGACGTTCCAGAGCCAGGCTGGGTTCCTCGGTCCGTGGTTTCCCAGCTAATCGGGCTGGTGGCAGGTAGTGCTCTGATCCTTCCTGGGCTGCAACGGGGCCGGGCAGCGAGTCGGGAAGCAAGGAGAGAGAGAGAGGGTGGAGCATACAGGGCGCGGCCGGTGTTTCGAAGCTGGGCAGCGTTCGGACCTCAGAAGAGGGAGGGAAGTGTTCCAGAGGGTCCGCTCCACGACGGGAAAATAATAAAAGAAAAAGAATACGCGCAAGAAACCGTGGAAAGCAGCGCTAATCACAGCGGGGAAGAAGGAAAAGCGCGGGAGGCGCCATTTTGTTAAATCAGAGAAGAAGGCAAAGCGTGGGAGGCGCCATTTTAGATTTGCAAGATGCCGAAGACTGGCTGTATCACTGCTTTTGATAATGCATTAGAGGACTGGACCACGTATGTGGAAAGAGTCGAGGTATATTTTGAGGCAAATGAAATAGCGGAGGGGAAAAAGGCATCAATATTGCTAAACGTAATGGGTGCTAGAACGTACGGCCTATTGCGGGATCTGATTACTCCAGCCAAACCGAAGGCGAAGAGTTTTAACGAAATTGTTGCTGTTCTACAGGAGCACTTAAACCCTGCACCGCTGTTGATAGCAGAAAGATTTAAATTCCACAGGAGAACTCAGCACAAAGATGAGAGCAATGCTGAGTATCTTACGGAACTACGCAAGCTATCAAAGCACTGCCAGTTCGGAGCAGGACTGGCAGATACCCTACGGGACAAATTTGTCTGTGGACTCCTGAGTGAAGGAACACAGAAGAAGTTACTCGCAGAAAAAGAGCTGACGCTAGATAAGGCTTTCAGCGTGGCAGTATCATATGAAGCAGCAGCCAGGGGAGCTGCAGAAATTCAACAAAAACCACAGGAATACGGCACCCACGAAATGACACGGGGATTTGCAAAATGTTATCGCTGCGGCAGATCTAACCATGACCAGAAGGACTGCTGGTCCAAAGACAAAATATGCAGACAATGCGGGAAGATTGGACACATTGCACGAGTTTGTAGGTCTAGGAAGAAGACCAGCGACAACAAAAAGGCTACTAAGGAACCGTACAAGAAAGTACAAAAGATGACGGACAGTAGTTCCGAAGACCAGATGAGCGATAGTGAATCCAAGAACAGGAGATTAAGTTGTCTCAAACTTCACAATGTAATCGCAAAAGAGGATCACCGAACCATTTGGGTCACCCTCACGATAGCAGGGTCCCAAGTTAAAATGGAATTGGATACAGGATCAGCGCTAACCGTCATGAATCGACGAGACTATGAGCGGCTATTTTCACACATACCCTTGAGAGAGACATCCATCGTCTTGACGACGTATACGGGCCAAAAAGTATAACCCAGAGGAAAAATAAGGGTGCCTGTCGAATACAATGGCAAGAAAACACGGAAATTGTATTTCTACATACTGCCAAATGGTGGACCACCGTTATTGGGACGGGAATGGATCAGGAAGATAAACTTAGATTGGCATTCCATTCATGCAATGACGGTAAAAAAGATGAAGATGTCACTCCTGGACGATTGTCAACAATCTTAGCTAACGCCAAAGAGGTATTTCAACAAGAACTGGGCACGCTTAAAGGCGTAACCGCCTTGTTAAAAATAGAAGAGAATGCAGTTCCCAAGTTTTTCAAAGAGAGACCGGTACCATATGCAATTCGTCCAGCCATCGAGGCAGAGCTGGAGAATCTGGAGAAGGCGGGCGTGTTGTCTAAGGTCGACTGGAGCGAGTGGGCAACACCCATCATTCCTGTCATGAAAAAAACGTTAAGCAATAAGTCCGGAGAGCCAAGGAAGATTCGCATCTGTGGGGATTTCAAGGTGACGGTGAACCCTGTCCTTCACACAGTACAATATCCTCTTCCAAGGATAGAAGACATCTTCGCCTCACTGTCTGGAAGGAAGCGTTTTACAAAAATTGACCTAGCATAAGCATATTTGCAGATGGAGGTTGAAGAGTCCTCTAGGAAGTATCTCATGATAAACACTCACAAAGGTCTTTACCAATATCATCGATTGGTATTCGGAGTAGCATCGGCTCCGGCGATATGGCAAAGAGCGATGGAACAAGTCCTGCAAGGGATTCCGGGGACTCAGTGTTACTTGGACGACGTCCTTGTAACAGGTGAAGATGACAGTGAACACCTTAACAACCTAGAACAGGTGCTCACTAGACTACGGGAACATGGGCTGCGAGCCAACCGCCCCAATTGCGAATTTTTTAAGAAACAGATATCGTATTGTGGCCACGTGATTGATGAAGAGGGGTTACATAAGTCCCCTGACAAAATTGAAGCGGTTGTTAAGGCCCCAGCGCCTGGAAATGTGTCGCAACTGAGGTCATTCCTCGGGTTGGTGAATTACTATCATAAGTTTTTGCCGAATTTGTCGACAATTCTGCATCCACTGAACGCCCTGCTACGAACGGGGGTAGCATGGAAATGGAGCGATGATTGTAAACGTGCTTTTCAGAAGAGTAAGGACTTAATCACTTCGAAGGAAGTATTGGCTCACTACAACCCAGCACTGCCAATCAGGCTGGCGTGTGATGCGTCTCCCTACGGCATTGGGGCGGTACTGTCACATAAATTCCTTGATGGTTTGGAGAGGCCGATAGCTTTTGCGTCACGCTCGTTAACGTCTGCCGAGCGTAACTACGCCCAGATTGACAGAGAGGCCCTCAGCCTAGTGTGAGGGGTGAAGAAGTTCAATCACTATCTGCACGGTCAAAAATTTACTCTACTAACCGATCATCAACCTCTTGTCTCCATTTTCAACCCTCAGAAGGGCGTACCGATAATGACAGCACAACGGCTGCAGAGATGGTCCCTTTTCCTAGGGGCACACCAATATGACATCGAGTACAGGGGAACTAAACAGCATGGAAATGCTGATGGATTGTCACGTCTACCGTTGCCGACGGTGGAAGAAGAAGACCTTGCAGTGGATCCAATGGAGTTATTCCACTCGACCATAGTCGAATGTCTCCCTGTGACGAATGCAAACATAGAAAAGGAAACACAGAATGACCCGACACTATCACGGGTCTATGATTTAACGGTGAAGGGATGGCCAGCACATGGCGAACCACTGCTGCCAGCATTTTCGCCAAGAGAACAACTGTCAGTGTGCAGAGGAACCTTGATGTGTGGATCCAGAGTAGTAATTCCACCTAAGTTGACGGATAGAGTGCTCAATGAGCTTCATGAGGGTCATCTGGGTGGGGTAAAAATGAAGAGCTTAGCCAGAGCGTTTGTGTGGTGGCCAGGAATCGATAGAGAAATCGAAGAGATGACCAAGAGCTGTGCAGGATGCCAGAAGGTCCAAAACGCCCCACCACAAGCTCCTCTGCATCCATGGGAGTGGCCCTCATCTCCATGGCAAAGGGTGCACATTGATTTTGCTGGTCCCTTCATGGACTCGATATTTTTAATTGCGGTGGATGCACATTCAACGTGGCCAGAGGTAATAAAAATGTCCTCAACCACCACGGAAAAAACTATCGCAGTTTTACGAACCATATTCGCCAGGAATGGGCTGCCTGAACAGATTTGCTCTGACAATGGACCACAGTTTGTGTCTGAAGAGTTCCGGAGGTTCTTAAAGAACAATGGTGTTAAGCATTACACATCTGCCCCATATCATCCAGCCACTAATGGATTGGCCGAGAGGTTTGTCCAAACATTCAAGAAGGCTATCAAGGCAATGTGTAATGAAGATATACCCCTACAACACAAGGTGGGCAACTTCTTGTTTGCCTACCGGAATGCGACACATGCGGTTACCAACCAAACTCCAGCCATGATGTTCATCAATCGAAGAGTACGATGCCGCTTGGATTTGGTTAAGCCAAACGTCCGAAGAGGTGTGGAGAACAGGCAGTTTCAGAATATGAATGAAAGGCCGAATGGAGTTTTAAGATAGGTCAACCAGTTTTGGCCCGGGACTACCGCACTGAGAAATGGCAGCCAGGAACGATTTGTACACGACAAGGACCTCTCATGTATACCGTGGACGTTGGGGAGAGCATTGTAAGAGGCCATGCTGACCAGATTCTAGAGTCACTGGAAAACGTCAACTCCACACCACGATCTGATACACCTGGTAATGAAATCGATGTTCCAATTGCAGCTACCGCAGAACCGGTAATATTGGAAGCAGATGAACCAAACAACGACATTGATTCTGACTCAACATTGCCAGAAGAACCTGATACTCCAAAGAGGCGTTATCCAGACCGAATCAGGAAGCCTCCTCAAAGACTGAACTTATAATTGCTTAAACTTAACCAATGTATCTAGCAACAGTAATTGTGATTGTAATTCGTTATCATTAGTGTTAAATGAATGTTATGTACTGTTTATCTAAAAGGGGAGGAATTGTTGTGTATGTACCTTTAAGAGAATAACTGGTCTCAGACTGCAATACCGGCAGTGACCACCCCTGTATAAAAGGCGCTAGAGAGCCTCTGTTGGTTTGTTTCGTTTATGCCTTTCACCAGTAAAGACTTGTTTGTTCCTCTCCTGCTAGTCCGTGTCTCAATCATTCACGGACTTAACACTCTGGGCCCCATAAGGAAAGTTTAGGCCTAGCCTGGGCTCTCCCCCTCCCCGCCAATCACCTTGCCTGAGTGCTGGAGACCATTCCTTGTTCCACTGGAGGCCACCTGCCACCCAATATTGTGCTCCTGTCTGCTCGCCAGTTAAAGTCTCCCGGTGTCATATTACCAAGCTCAGGGTAGTTTACAGTCCCACCTTGGCCGCTGCGCACCCACCCCCCGCCCCCCCAATTCCCATTCCGAGTTAAAAATGAGGCTTTACTGTTGGTTTGAGTGAAGGAGTGACTATGACTTGGGCCAAGGAGAGTTAGGCTAATGTGAAATCAAATGCTTAGAAATGAGATCAAATCAAGGGATTGTGGTACAACAACTTTGGGGTAGAGTTGTTTGTCACTCAATCAAGGGAATTGTGGAGATAAGTGGATAGATTTTTATTTTTACCATCTGGGCATTAAGCATCACCCAGGTGGAGTGGAGGGAGCAAAATCTGGCCAGCAGTATTTCACTCACCTTACAGAACTAACCAAAATGTCCTTCCATTCATTTCAATGCAAGGAAAATCTGGCAGGTCATGTTACCGACAGGCCCACCTCCCTGCCAAATATTCCTGTCTCTATGATGCTTAACACCCAGACGGAAATTTACCCTGAGGTGATCCAAGTTCAGGTTGATCCAATTCCAGTATTTTCCAATATAATCTGTGAAGTGATGAATAAGGCATATGCTGAACTGGTGAGAGACCTGAGCCAGCCCCATTACAACAGCTCAGACAGAAAAGTAAACCACTGAACATAAACCAGTGCTCCTTAGATCATGAGTGCTATTAATAGAATACGCCTGCACTTGTTTTCCAGGTGTAGTTGTCAATACATCATCCTGTGTTCCGTTATATTCCGTTATTTTCCATTCCATGCCTGGAAAACTTTCCTGCAGCTTGCCTCATGGATATAATTTCTTCCAATGCAGCTGACTGTTTTAAAAATAAAAATGAATACAGTCGACCACTATGAATAGCCTATTTAAGAAGTGCAAAAGAACACCTCTCCATTATGTGATATTAATAGAATATTAGTAAAATATGCTTTATGTTTAGATATATTTAAAAGTTGACATGCTACTGGAACATTTCCTGCTATAAACAACAAGATAGTCAAGTCTAAATATGAGTTCGTTTCCAGAGCCATATTGGTCACTTCGGCGTCCATTTTACAGCTGTAAAACGATTTAATTTCTTGGCCATTAAGTCCTATTTTTGCTGTACTATTTTGAAGCTCTCATTGTGTCGGTAGTGGCAAATAAAAATCTAAGAATAGAATTAGAAAAGTGCCTTGATCCATCATTCCTCTGCCTTCTAGAGACTGTAACATTTACATCATTATGAACTGTTGATAACTTATTTATCTTCATAAGGCTGAGAATTTCCTGGAGCACATGTTCCAGGAGGTGGTCACCCTGCAGCTAAAAAGAGTTTAGCAGAATAGTAAGTGGGTGACCATCTAGCAGGGTAGGCAGAGGCAGGCAGTGCAGGAATCCTCCAGGAGCGTGGCACGCTCAAACCGGTTTTCAGTGCTGAATATCAGTGAGGGTGACAACATCTTGGGGGAGTGCAGTCCAGAGCACATCCACCACAGTGTGGGGCAAATAGGGGATTTGGTAGTCAGGAGGATAGACAGGCGTTGCTGCAACTGCCGACCCGAGTCTCGCATGGTGTGTTGCCTCCCTGGTGCCAGGGTAAAGGACACCACTGAGAGTGTGCAGAATATTTTAAGAAGGCAAGGGGACCAGCCAGTAGTCGTGGTCCATGAGGGAACCAATGACATAGCAAGGAAAAGGAATGAGGGCCTGCAGCAGAGTTTCAGGAGCTAGGGAGGAAGTTAAAAAGCAAGACCTCAAAGTAATTATCCCTGGATTACTCCCAGTGCCACACGCTAGTGAGTATAGGAATAGTAGGATAAAACAGCTAAATGCATGGCTGGAGAAATGATGCAGGCGGGAGGGTTTCAGATTCCTGGGGCACTGGGACCAGTTCTGGGGTAGAAGGGGCCTGTTCAAGGTGGACGGGTTGCACCCGAAGAGAGCTGGGACCAGTATACTCACGGGAAGGTCACTAGTGCTGTGGTGGAGGGTTTAAACTAATTTGGAAGCAGGGTGGACACCAGGATGAAACATTAGAGAGGAGAAAAAAGGCGCACAGAGGACGGGGAAGGCAAATAGCACTAGAGCAAAGGACAGTTCCAAAATAGGAGGGAACAGACTGGGGACAAATGCAAAGCAGTCTAAAGTGGGTTTGGCGTGCATGTACTTAAATGCATGGAGCATGGTAAATAAGGTTCATGAGCTGCAGGCAGAAGCCACCATGTGGTACTATGATATAGTGGCAATAACAGAGACCTGGCTGAAAGAAGGGAAGGAGTGGGAACTTACTATTCCTGGCTACAAAGTATTCAGGAAAGATAGGGAAGGATATAAAGGAGGAGGGTGGCAGTATTAATCAAATAAACTATTATAGCAATGTAGAGGGATGATGTAGTTGAGGGGCCAAAGAAAGAGTCTATTTGGTTAGGACTGAGGAACAATAGAAGAGCTATTACGCTACTGGGTGTATAGCACAGGCTACCAAATAGTGGGAAGGAGATAGAGGAGCAAAGTTTCAGGCAAATTACAGAAAGATGCAAGAACTATAGAGTAGTGATAATGGCGGACTACAATTATCCTAATATAGTAACAGTGTAAAAGGAAAAGAGGGGGAGGAATTGGAGTCAAAGGGTTGGATTTTCATTGAGGAGTCAGGTAGGAGGTGGGACTGCAACTTTCGGGGTTGTAGTCCCACCTCCATCGAGTTCTAGCCAATCCACATGATTTTCACTTGATTGACCTTGTTGGGCCCGCCCAGCGGGCTCAGCAGGCCAATTAAGGGACACCCAGCAACAGGTGACGTCACAGATTGATATTTCATCTGTCAAGATGTTTTGACAGATGAAATATCAGCGTTTCACAGCTGTTTGAAGCTGTCAAACGCTGATGTAGGGGGGCATCCTTTACCTGGTTTATGGTAATTTACCTGGTCAGGTAGCCTTTTGTTTCACAGACTGAAACCAATGCCAATCAACGGTTTCGAATCGCTAAACCCACCCTTCCAGTTCTGACAGGAGGAACTTATAATTAATGATATATTAAAAACGGACAAATGATCTGGATGTAAGAAAGTCAAACTTCATTAACTAAATAAACTACACCAGATTAATGTAATCACGGTAAAATTGCTTAGATAGGGGAGGAAAAACAGGCATAACGAGGGAAAACGACTAAAATCACAATTTTAACGAAATCCCACTTTACTCCCCACCCCTATGCCTATCCTAAGTTGCCTTGTGGAAGGTCAGAAAAATATATGCTCACCACTATAATGCCAGCTCCGTGCCCCACGAGATCTTCACTGTCCTGAAGTAAAGAAACACCCCAGTGTCTTAAAAGTAAACTGCTGGTGTTTTAACTTCTTCAGACAGACTCCCACGCTGTAGAGAAAGGCACACGGAGGCAGGCCAGAGAGAGAGAGATGCTTCTCAGAAGCTATCTTTATATACCCCAACTTTGGGGCTGAAATGTTCCCGCCCAAATCCAAGTTCATCTGACTAAAACAAAAGGGATCCAACTGCCCTATTGTCTGGGATGGGTTTCGAATAAAGCTTGGAGTGGTTTGAATGTGTCTTCATTCTGGGGCCGAAATGTTCCCGTCCACATCCGGAGTTTTCTGGGCTAACAAAAGGGATACAACTGCCCCATTGTCGAGTAATGGGTGATTCAAACCCATTCATTCTTAAACTGTTCCTTTTCTTAGTCTAAAAAGTCTCTTCCGTAGTTTAGGTGTGTTTCATTGTGTGTGATGGGGTTTGAATGGAGTTGGATTACTATGTAAACAGAAACCGATTCACTCGAAACCGCAGCCTAAGTGGATAATGCTTTGTGTCAACATTCAGCTGTTTCTGTAAACAAACATCTTGTCTCTGGAGGGAGGGGAAACGCCCCCTTTTGATTGACAGAATTTGACTGCCACTGCTTCACAGACACAAAAAGCTGCTTCCTTTGTCCTTGGCCACACATTCCAATGGCCATTTTATCCCTGGGCAATTTACCAACCTCAAGAGTGCAATTTTTTAATAAAATGTGCTGTCTTAAAGTGTGCGAATTTTCCCACAAAGTTCCTCGATTCCGGTGTTGTCCACATGCCGCCCAGCTCAACGCAGCCCCCCTGCGATTCTGGGTATGTTTTAAAACATTGTCCAACCCAGAGGCAATTTAAAATCACACAAAGTCTTCGTCCACAATGTGGATTAATATTTCCCGATCTTCGGGGACTGAGGGGATTTTGCGAACCCCTACACTGACAATCTGTATTCTAAGTTAATTCCTTCCTCGCAGGATGATTTAGAGATCTCCCCGGAACAGAAAGCTGAATGCCGCAATTTTTGTCAGCTCGCAGCCATTCTGCTTTCTGTGCTGGTGAGATGAGGGACTCCCGAGACCTGAAGGAAGGAAGGCTGTAAAGGGATGTAAAACTTCTTTAAACACACCAAACAGACTTACCTTTGCACTCATGCACCCATCACTCACCTGAACACTGGACATCTCGACCCCTCCAAGCCCTTCATCCTGACGGTCCGCCTCCTCTAACTTGGGGTGGTTTGGAGCCGTCGGGAATCCCACACTTCAACATTAAAAATAGGGATTAGGCTAAAAACTGCCTGTTAACTACCTGTTAACAGGCAGCTAATTGGCACTAATCCCCTTCCCGCCTCGGGGAGGCGGGTCCCAGTGCAGGGCAGGTACCCGCCTCCTTTGAAACTGGCATGGAGGCAGTTTGGATGCGGGATGAGTTCGGGACCCCCGATTTTGGGATTTTATCCCCCCACATGCCTCCAATCCCGCCTCCACAGCCCAATGAAAATCCTGCCCATAGAGTCATAGAGTTATACAGCACAGAAAGAGGCCCTTCGGCCCATCGTGTCTGCGCCGGCCATCAAGCCCTGTCTATTCTAATCCCATTTTCCAGCACTTGGTCCATAGCCTTGTATGCTATGGCATTTCAAGTGCTCATCTAAATGCTTCTTGAATGTTGTGAAGGTTCCTGCCTCTACCACTTTTTCAGGCAGTGAGTTCCAGATTCCAACCACCCTCTGGGTGATAAAGTTTTTCCTCAATTCTTGAAATGTGTACAATCTGTGGCCAGAATTTTGCTATCTGGGCGGTGCGGGTGATGGTCATGGTGGGTCATGACTCCACTGCTGGCTCCATCCCGCTGCTGAAAATGACTTTCCCTTAATAGGGCCTATTAAGCCCACCCTGCGCGTTACCTGGCTCAATTAAATGGTGCGGATCTGGTGATGTCATTGATGACGCGTTTTCAGCTGACATCTTTAAAGGGGCCATGGCTACAATGCGTTTGAATGTCAATTTAACATAGTGCTGTCAGTGCACTACAGCATTGGAGTGCTGCAAACTTTGCAATGACTGCACAGAGGCAGAGGGCTGCACCCAGTCAGAGCACACAGGGAGGTCCTCTTCCCTTCCAATGGGTGGAAGAGACCTCCCCAGAAGACTGAAACAACCAGGTTGGAGATTGCAGAGGAGGTCACCAGCAGGGATGTGGTCAGGAGGACCTGGGTGCAGTGCCGCAAACATTTCAATGATCTCATTAGATCAGGAAACGTGAGTACAAAGCCTCACTCACCTTCATTCTGCTGTGCCTCTCATCACATCCCCATCACTCTGCCTTCACAACCCTACTCTTGCACATCCTTACTTACACCAACTTACCTTGCACCTCCACCCATCCCTCTCTATCTACATTATCACATCCCCATCTCACTAGCCACTCCTCACACTCACCCTCATCCTAGTGCAATCATACCAACCAACATCACACAAGGAGGCCACTTGTCTTTGGCACCCCACTCCATCATAGTCTCCCTCTAATATCTAATCCATCCATTCCTTACACTCATTCCATCACTCTCACTCAACCTACTCTTCTTTGCCTTCTTGCAGAAAAAGAGCCCAAAATAAGAGGGAGAGGGGGAGAACCGGCAGTGACCCTCCATCATTTGCAAACCTTCCAACAGCAGAGGAGGCTGCTTTAGAAATACCTGAAGTTGCTGAGCAGCCGGAGGTGGGAGATGGAGAGAGTGGGGGGACCATCTCAGCAACCTGTTGGCAGAATTACATATCATACATGGTATACAGCAGTCACTCATACGGGCACTGATGCCAGCAGCCACTGAATGGTCATCATGTGCATAATGGTACCTGTACCGATTCCTCATATGACATATCTAACTCATCTCTGTACTCTCCCACAGGTCCATCAAGAGGCACTCCCCCACCCCCTCCACCCCGCCACTGTCCAGGATGAAGAGGAAGATAACTCTTCAGAGAAGTCTCTAGCCTCTGAGGGTGCACCGTCGCCAGACATAAGTGCATCCAGCACCAACGCAGATACGCACACCTCGGTGGGTCCCATGCGAGATAGAATACTGTTGTTGCCTGCTGTCCCACCACTCACAAATGAGCAAGAGCAGATTGTGGAGACAGGGACAACGGTGGAGAGACCTCACTGGAGGACGCAGGACGCTCCCAGCTCTACTCAGCTGCATGCAGACGCTGAGCCTTGGGGCCATCCATAAAGAGGGCGATGCTGAAGGTGCAGCAACAAGTGCAGGAGGCTCTGACAGGTTTTGCGACTGCAATGTCTGCAAATGTGCAGAGAATGGAGGAGTCCACCTCTAACATGAGCACCACTGTCGCAGGCAATGGCGACTCTAGGCTCTTCCATGGATAGCATGGCCACCTGCATGGAGCAGCTACTGCGCTACTCACAGGAGCACATGGTCTCTATGGAGAATAGATGGCTATCTATGCAGAATAGATGGCAGCGGCTCACAGATCTCCTTTCTAGGAGGGATGTTAGCATAGACGTGGGTCCTTATGGCCCCACTGATGTGCAGCAAGGTGCTCTCCAGCTCAGTGGCAGCAGGGAAGTGAGCAGGCTGTCTCTACCTCTGCTGAAGCCACAGGGCTAGCACCTCATAGAAGCACGTGGAAGAGAAAGATGACACAGAAGTAGATTCACAAGGGTAGCCACTTGGGTATTTTATCCAATGTTTATGTAAAGTTTCCGTTAATGTGCCATCAAACATAAAAAACTTTATTTTCAACACTTTCTGGTCTAGGACAGAATTATGGGCACCTTTGTAAATGGCTTAGTGAGTTTCAGTGAATGGTGAGACATAACATTGGGCCAGAAATTCAGATCGGGGGCTTGCCACGCATGCAAGCCCCTAATATGCACTTACCTGATGCGCTGGCCGTTGACCTCCAGGGACGCCTGGAATTCGATTTTGAAAAAGAAGAATCCCGGGCAGCGTATGACGTCACGCCGCCCAGGAGTGCAGCCAGCGTGAAGCCTGTAGCGCGCTGTGCAACTGAGACACGCCCCTTGAGGTCGCAGTTTAACAGGACACGCCCCCAATGTTTCTGCCAAGCTGCTAAGCATTTTTACATGCAAAGCAGCAGTTTAAATAGGTTTTTGGAAGTTTTTTGAAGATTTTGGTAACTTTTATAAACTTTTAAAAACGTTTACATTATTTTGAAGAATCTGAAGTAGTTTTAAACAGAATTAAAGCAATTTAAAGACTTTTAAAAGCCCTAAAAGAATTTTTTTAATTCCATTTATTTATTTAGCAATGTCGCCGTCATACGTGTCTTCACACTGTTCCCTTTGGGGAACTGTATGAAGTGGTGGAAGGATTTATGGCCATGATTAACGCTCATCCCGTGACCGTAACCATCTTTGAACCAGCCATTAGGGCGGTTAGTCCAATGGCGGGAGGGTTTTACGGGCTCCCACAAGCTATACAAGGAGGGGGGGCCACCCACACCCACGGGCGCAAATATCCCACTGGATGTCAACCCAGAATTTAGAGCCGGAGCTCCGACTCCACTTGCCGGGTCTGTCTGGAGCGGGGTTCTGAAACCCTACCCTGATCTGGCCCAGCGGCGGGGAACCTACCGCTATGCCAAAGGCCCAATCCGATTAGCAAAGTGAAATGGCTGGAATGAGCACAATTTACGGCATTAAAAGAACTCACAATTGAACTGATGATGACCTCAGCAATCTCCTCAAGGAGGTGGAGGCGCAGCGCCTGCTCATCATTGGTAATGAGAAGTCAAAGGCGCCGCAAAAAGGGCAGATGATAGCTTGGTCTTTCAAGTGGCAGCATAGGGCTCCAGTCACGGGGAGGGAAAAGGCGCAGGAAACGTATGGGTGTCACCTTTTGTGCGGAGTGGGCCTTTTGCGTAGCAGTAAGCATCCCTGCCGCTGGGCCAGAAGGAGTAGGGTTTCGAACCCCACTCCAGACAGTCCCTGCAAGTGGAGTCGGAGCTCCAACTATAAATTCTGGGTGGACATCCAGCGGGATACTTGCGTCCGTGGGTGTGGGTGGCCCCCCCCCTCAGATGGGTTGTGGGAGCCCGTAAAACCTTCACGCCATAGGACTAACCACCCTAATGGCTGGTTCAAAGATGGTTACGGTCACGGAATGAGCGTTAATCACGGCCCTAAATCCTTCCACCACTTCATACAGTTCCCGAAAGGGAACAGTGTGAGGATATGTACGACGATGACCTCTTGCGCAATGCACCTCCTTGGACCCTCAGTCGCAGATGCAAGGGGGCAAATGGTGCAATTGTTAAATTTTTCATTTTATTGACATGTAAAATGTTGGCCCAGTAATTCCCTTCCAAATGCGCGAGTACGGTTGGGGTGCTTACGCGTCTGGCTGGAGGAAATGCCGGTTTTCAGCATGCACAGTGCATGTGGGGAAAACCGGCATTTCCTGTCCTCTGAACGAAGGGGTTCAGAGGCAGAACGCGTGCGACTGCACAGGCAGCACGTGCGCAGTAAAATTCGCCACTTTCATTCATGCTTTCAGTGAGGTCAAGTCCTTACAACTTACACATGAAAAAAGCATGGGTACAGTTGCTCCAGAGGCTGCGGAGGAAGATATTTCTTATCGTGGAGCTTCTGAAAGTATGTATGTCTGTATATATTCCTTTGCGTGTTATGTATATATTCCTTTACTTATGTGTATGAATGTATTATTTAATTATGACTTTCAGAGAAAGTAACTTATTGGAAAATCATAATTAAAAACATACATTCATACACATAAGTAAAGGAATATAAAACATACATACATATACGTAAAGGAATATATGCAGACATACATACATAATTACTTATTACTGATGAAAAGTTTCTTTCTTAAAAGTGCTGGAAATGTTACATTACTCATTTTAGAACACTCATTTTCACATTCCATTCACACAGCCACAATTGCTCCTTCTACCTACCATTCTGAAAACCCGTTTAAAAAAAAAAATTTAAACTTTAAAACTTACTTAAAATTTCTTAAAATAACTTCCCTCCCTTTCCCAAACAAAAATATTGCCTTTCAGAAGCTCCATGATAAAATATATCTTCCTCCGCAGCCTTGGAACAACTTTACACATGCTTTATTCAAGTGTAACTTGTAAGGACTTACCCTCACTGAATCCATGAATGAAATCGACGAAGTTCACTGCGCATGCGCTGCCTGTGCAGTCGCACGCGCTGTGCCTCTGAACCCCTTCGTTCAGAGGACTGGAAATGCCGGCGTTCCCCGCATGCGCTGTGCATGCTGAACGCTGGCATTTCCAACGGCCAGATGCGTGAGTACCCAGACCGTACTCACTCATTTGGACCCGAATTTCTGGCCCATTACATCCAGCAAAGGCAGTCAGTGAGAAAGGAATGGGCTGGATATTGTAGGGATGCTTTATGGTGTTGCTATGGTGTGGTGCTAACCTGCCGCATCAAGTGGCAGCCATATGGGTGTACAGCGTCAAGTGAAGTAAATCTGGCCATGGTGAGGCCATCCCTGGCCTCCCTGACAGCAATGTGCTCGGGTGCTGATGCCATCTGTCCTATGCTGATGCTCTCTGGCCTATGCAGCATCAGGTGATTGCAGAGAAGATTGGTGGTGTTGTTGTTGGTGCTGCTGGTGTGCCTGGTGCTGCTGGTGTGCCTGGTGCTGCTGGTGTTGGGGCACATTGTGGTCAGATTCTGAGGACCAAGGTCAAGCAGTATAAACGGCATCCATGATGATGGAATAGATGGCAGGTGAAGTAGAGATGACAGAAGCATTCTGTCAATGGTGAGAGAGTTCTTCCAATGAAGTGAGACTGGATGGAGACTTTGCTGGAAAGACTGTAGCCTGCAGAATCTGTGATGGGAATGTAGTGAGAAACATCTTCTGCTGAGGAAAGTGATATAGAAACATAGAAGATAGGAGCAGGAGTAGGCCATTCGGCCCCTCGAGCCTACTCTGCCATTCAATGAGATCATGGCTGATCATCCAAATTCAGTACCCTGTTCCTGCCTTCTCTCCATATCCCTTGATCCCTTTGGCCTTAAGAAATATATCCAACTCCTTCTTGAATATATTTAATGAATTGGCCTCTACTGCCTTCTTTGGCAGAGAATTCCACAGGTTCACCACTCTCTGGGTGAAGAAATTCCTCCTCATCTCTGTCCTAAATGGCTTACCCCTTATCCTTTGACTGTGACCCCTGGTTCTGGACTCCCCGACCATCGGGAACATCCTTCCAGCATCTAGTCTTTCTAGTCCTGTTAGAATTTTATAAGTTTCAATGAGATCCCCTCTCATTCTTCTAAACTCCAGCGAGTACAAGCCCAATCGACCCAATCTCTCCTCATACGTCATTCCTGCCATCCCAGGTATCAGCCTGGTGAATCTTCGCTGCACTCCTTCCATGGCAATTATATCCTTCCTCAGATAAGGTGACCAAAACTGCACACAATACTCAAGATGTGGCCTCACCTGCATGCTTAACTTCAGCGACTGGTGCACAAGGACATCCAGGTCTCGTTGCTCTTCCCCTTCTCCCAATCTATTGCCATTCAGATAATAATCTGCCTTCCTATTTTTGCCACCAAAGTGGATAACCTCGCATTTATCCACATTATACTGCATCTGCCATATCACCCAACCTGTCCAAATCATACTGGAGTTTCTCGGCATCCTCCTCACAGCACACACGCCCACCCAGCTTTGTGTCGTCTGCAAACTTGGAGATATTACAACTAGTTCCCTCGTCTAGATCATTAATATATATTGTGAATTTCTGGGGTCCTAGCACCGATCCCTGCGGTAGCCCACTAGTCACTGCCTGCCACTCAGAAAAAGACCCGTTTATTCCAACTCTTTGCTTCCTGTCTGCCAACCAGCTCTCTATCCAAGTCAGTACCTTACCCCCAATCCCATGTGCCTTAACTTTACACGCTAATCTCTGATGCGGGACCTTATCGAAAGCCTTCTGAAACTCCAAATACACCACATCCACTGGTTCTCCCTTATCTATTCTACCAGTTACATCCTCAAAAAATACCAGTAGATTAGTCAAGAATGATTTACCTTTTGTAAATCCATGTTCACTTTGTCCGATCCTGTCACTGTTTTCCAAGTGCTCTGCTATTACATTTTTACAATGGACTCCAGCATTTTCCCCACTACCGATGTCAGGCTTACCAGTCTATAATTCCCCGTTTTCTCTCTACCACCTTTTTTGAATAGTGGGGTTACATTAGCTATCCTCCAATCCATGGGAACTGTTCCAGAGTCTATAGAATTTTGGAAGATGACCAGCAATGCATCTATTATTTCTCGGGCCACTTCCTTAAGGACCCTAGGATGTAGATTATCAGGCCCTGGGGATTTTTTGATCTTCAATCCCGTCAATTTCCCTAACACCATTTCCCTACAAATACTGATTTCATTCAGTTCCTCCCTCATTAGACCCTATGTTCTCCAACATCTCTGGGAGGTTACTTGTGTCCTCCTTTGTGAGGACAGAGCCAAAGTATGTATTTAACTGGTCAGCCATTTCTTTGTTCCCCATTATAAATTCCCCTGATACTGACTGCAAGGGACCTATGCTTGACTTTATCAATCTTTTTCTCTTCACATATCTATAGAAGCTTTTACAGTCAGTTTTTATGTTCCCTGCAAGCTTACTCTCATACCCTATTTCCCCCTCTTAATTAATCCCTTTGTCCTACTTTGCTGAATCCTCAACTGCTCCTAATCCTCAGGCTTGCTGCTTTTTCTGGCCAATTTATATGTCCTCTACTTGGATCTTGTGCTATCCCTAATTTCCCTTGTTAGCCATGGTTGAGTCACCTTTTTTGTTTTATTTTTATGCCAAACTGGGATGAACAAATTCTGTAGTTCATCCATGCGATCATTAAATGTTTGCCATTGCCTATCCACCGTCAACCCTTTAAGTAATGGCCCCAATCCTAGCCAACTCAGAATCACAGAATCACAGAAACCCCACAGTGCAGATAGAAGCCATTTCGGCCCATCGAGTCTGCACCGACACATATCCCACCCGATTCCCGTAACCCCTACACCAACACATATCCCACCCTATCCCCATAACCCCATGTATTTAATCCCCCTAACACTAAGGGTCAATTTATCATAGCCAATCAACCTAACCCGCACATCTTTGGACTGTGGGAGGAAACCGGAGCACCCGGAGAAAACCCACGCAAACACGGGGAGAATGTGCAAACTCCACACAGACAGTCACCCGAGGCCGGATTCGAACCCGGGTCCCTGGTGCTGTGAGGCAACAGTGCTAACCACTATGCCTCATACCATCGTAGTTTCCTTTATTTAAATTCAGGACCCTAGTCTGAGTCACTATTTCACTCTCCTTCAAATGAAGTATTCTATCATATTATGATCGCTCTGCCCCAAGGGGCCTCGCACAACAACATTGCTAATTAATCGTTTCTCATTACTTAATACCCAGTCTAAGATGGCCTGATCTCTAATTGGTCCCTCGACATATTTGTCCAGGAAACCATCCCGTAAACACTCCAGGAATTCCTCCTCCACAGTATTGTTACTAATTTGGTTAGCCCAATCTATATGTAGATTAAAGTCACCCATGATAGCTGCTGTGCCCTTATTGCATGCGTCTAATTTCCCATTTAATGCCATCCCCAACCTCAGCATTACTCTTTGGGGGTCTGTATACAACTACCACAACATTTTCTGCTCCTTTGTATTTGTCAGCTCTACCCATACAGATTCCACATCATCAGAACTAATATCCTTCCTATTGTGTTAATCTCCTCTTTAACAAGCAATGCTACCCCACCTCCATTTCCTTTTTGCTTGTCTTTCCTGAATATTGAATACCCCTGGATGTTGAATTCCCAGCCTTGGTCACCCTGGAGCCATATCTCCGTAATCCCAATGATATCATATCCGCTTATATCTATTTACGCAGCTAATTCATCCACCTTATTACGAATGCTCCTCACCTTCAGACTTGTTTTTATTAACACTCTTAGACCTTTTAGAATTATCATTTACTGTGGCCATGTTTGATTTAAACCCTTGATTTCTCTGACTGCCACTTTTGCTTTTCTCCTTCCTGCCTTTTGCTTCTATCCTTGCTTCCCTTTCCTTTGTCTCCTTGCACAGGTTCCCAACCCCCTGCCATTTTAGTTTAAACCCTCCCCAACAGCACTAGCAAACACTCCCCCTAGGACATCAGTCCCGGTCCTGCCCAGGTGCAAACCCTCCAGTTTGTACTGGTCCCAACTCCCCCAGAACCGGTTCCAATGTCCCAGAAAATTGAATCCCTCCCCCTTTCACCATTCGTCTAGCCATGTGTTCATCTGAGATATCCTTCTATTTCTACTCTGACTAGCACGTGGCACTGGTAGCAATCCTGAGATTCCTACCTTTGAGGTCCTATTTTTTAATTTACCTCCTAACTCCCTATATTCAGATTTTAGGACCTCATCCCGGTTTTTACCTATATCGTTGGTACCTATATATACCACGACAACTGGCTGTTCACCCTCCCCCTGCAGAATGCCCTGCAGCCACTCCGAGACATCCTTGACCCTTGCACCAGGGAGGCAACATACCATCCTGGAGTCTCGTTTGCTGCCACAGAAATGCCTATCTATTCCCCTTACAATAGAATTCCCTATCACTATCGCTCTTTTTTCTCCCGTCCTGTGCAGCAGAACCACCCATGGTGCCAGGAAGTTGGCTGCTGCTGCCTTCCCCCAATAAGCCATCTCCCTCAACAATATCCAAATTGCTATATCTGTTTGAGATGGGGATGGCCACAGGGGATGCCTGCACTACCTGCCTGCGCCTACTACTCTGCCTGGTGGTCACCCATTCCCTTCCTGCCTGTGCAGCCTTTACCTGCGGTGTGACCAATTGATTAAACATGATATCCACAATGTCCTCGGCATCGCAAATGTTTCAGTATGTATCCACTCACAGCTCCAGCACCGCAATGTGGTCTGCCAGTAGCTGCAGCTGGATACACTTCCCGCAAACATGATCGTCAGGGACACAGGAAGTGTCCCTGATTTCCCACATAATGCAGGAGGAGCATGCCACGGGGCCGAGCTGTGCTGTCATGACTTACCCTTCAATTACTTCAGGAGGAGCATGCCACGGGGCCGAGCTGTGCTGTCATGACTTACTCTTCAATTAGTTTAAATTAAATTAAAACAAATCAATATCACCAATTACACTACAATTAAATGATATACTCAAGGGCCCTTGGTTACTAGCACTCCCCGATACACAACAGAGACCTTAGAAACTATAACCACAAAAATTAAGACCTTCCAAACTTTATAAACTATTAACCTTAACTGTCAAACTACAGAGTAGTATAAATACTCACCTGGCCTTACTCACCCAATCAGCTGCTTCCTCTTGCCCTTGTCACTTTTTGAATCGTGGCGTGGCTCTGGAACGCAGCCGGCAGTCTGCGAGATTGACCGGCCTTTGAGAAAAAGCCAGCGAAATTGAGTTTAAATACTCACTACTCTCCTGCTGCTCCTGACACCAGCCTCTTCCTACAGGGTGAAAGGTTAGGAAAAACAAAGGCGAAGCAAGGGAGCTCTTCTTTCCACTCCTCACCTAACTCCAACTCACCCAGCTCACAGCACTCTGTTGAAACCACACTCAGTGCAAAATCACACTTCAAAGCCTTTTTTATAGGCCCTGAAACAATGGAGGCTTCCTGAGCCCAGCTACAGGAAAACCAGCTTAATCTAGTTTCCCTAATTAACTGCCTTCAGCTGCTCTGAATTGTAGGCCTTGTATATTCCTTTATAACCCTGCTTAAAGCTGGGAAATTTAGATTTTAAACAGCAGACAGTAGTAGCAGTAAATGTGGAGAAAGACACACAGGCTGCGAGGTTCTCAGCAGCTCAGCTCTGCTCGGTGCTATGTGAACGGGCTGCTCCACACCCCGGCTGCTCGCAGGGAATGCCAGTGCGGAGGGCCCAGTGCAGAAGGCCCAGGGTGGAAGACCCAGAGGAGAGTGTCCTAGGTGGGAGGCCCAGCACGGAGGACCCTAGGCGGGGGGGGCCCAGGGCGGTGCGGCTGGTCGGCAGAAGCGGAGTCGGGTGATGGTGTGGGTGAGCATGCTGTACGGTTTCTAAGGTTGAAGAACGGTCTCAGGCCCGAATGAGTTCCAGCGGCCCTGCCTGTGCTCCATCTGGTGGCAGCTGTGAGGCTTTGTTTTGGTGATGGGATCGGGTTTGTGCGCCGCCATTCTGATGGAGGAAAGACAGACTGTTTCCATCTGTAGCATGGCGCATGAGCAGCCATAAGATGGGAAAAGAGAACGGAATAAAAGTGGGGAAAAAAAAGGAAAATAAAAGGAAGATAAAAGGCAGAACAAAGTAATATCGGCAAGGAATAATGAGTATTTTGATGGTTGTGTCCTGTGAGCGATAACAGCAAGTAGAAGAAAATTTGAGTATTCAGTCTTTTTGCGGGATTTGAGAAAGTGATTGGCTTCTTTTCCGTGGCAAAGCTGAGTACTGTCGACAAGGATTGTGACATTACATGGTTAGACGGCATCAAGTGAAAATGAGGAGTTATTAGATTGCCAATAGGATTGGAATAGAACTGGTATTCACTTCTGGTTTTCTGGTTGAAAGCAGTCTACTTGAAGCTTTGATTGATTTCTGATAAGGCTATGGGACTTTGTACATTGTGATGTTTATTAGTGTTTACGTGGAATTTACTTTTGAGATTATTGCCTAGTAAATGATATGTTTTACTAAAGGGAGAAAAATAGGTTAACAGGGGAAAGTTAAAAGGTAGGGGAAAAATAGATAAAATAAATTATATTGGTAAGAAATCTGAGTACTTCGACGGCTGGGTTCTGGATCGAATGAACGCTCGAGTGAGCACACGGCGCAGACACAAATGATATGCACGCACAATGGAACTTACGTTCGACCGAATGAATGAATGAACGGACGAACGAACGCACGCATGCTCGCACGTAGACACAAATGACATGCACGCACGCATGCACGCACAATGGAACTTGCGAACGCACGAGCGAACGAACGGATGATTGAACGATTGAATGGGTAAACGATGCCAGTAGGACTGGCGTGATATGGTTTTTTTTCTTGGTTTATTGAAATAGTGGTAGATTGTACTGTAAATATTACTGATTTATTTGTAAAAATTTATCATTGCATTTATATTGTTAACCATAAAGCTGTTTTTTAAAGCTTTATTCTTTTCTTATTGTGGTCAATGGATGTAATGGATTTACTTTGTAATTGATGAGTTGTATAAGTACTGTTGTACTTGAATAAAGAATTTTTAAAAAGCAGTAAATGTGGGGAGAGGCACACAGGCTGCGAGATTCTCAGCAGCTCAGCTCTGCTCGGTGCTATGTGAACGGGCTGCTCTACACCCCGGCTGCTCGTGGGGAATGCAAGCGCGGAGGGCCCAGCGCAGAAGGCCCAGGGTGGAAGACCCAGAGGAGAGTGTCCTAGGCGGGAGGCCCAGCACGGAGGACCCTAGGCGGGGGGCCCAGGGCGGAGCGGCTGGCCGGCAGAAGTGGAGTCGGGTGATGCTGTGGGTGAGCATGCTGTACGGTTTCTAAGGTTGAAGAACAGTCTTGGGCCCGAATGAGTTCCAGCAGCCCCGCCTGTGCTCCATCTGGTGGCAGCTGTGAGGCTTTGTTTCTGTGATGGGATCGGGTTTGTGTGCTGCCATTCTGATGGAGGAAAGACAGACTGTTTCCATCTGTCGCATGGCGCATGAGTGGCCATAAGATGGGAAAAGAGAGCGGAATAAAAGTGAAAAAAAAGGAAAATAAAAGGAAGGTAAAAGACAAAACAAAGTAATATCGGCAAGGAATAACGAGTATTTTGATGGTTGGGTCCTGTGAGCGATAACAGCAAGTAGAAGAAAATTTGAGTATTCGGTCTTTTTACGGGATTTGAGAAAGTGATTGGCATCTTTTCCGTGGAAAAGCTGAGGACCGTGGACAAGGATTGTGACATTACATGGTTAGATTACATCAAGTGAAAACGAGGAGTTATTAGATTGCCAATAGGATTGGCGTAAAACTGGTATTCACTTGTTTTGTTGAAGAAGTTTCTGGTTTTCTGGTTGAAAGTAGTCCACTTGAAGTTTTAATTGATTTCTGATAAGGCTATGGGACTTTCTACATTGTGATGTGATGATAATTGGTGTTTATGTGGAATTTACTTTGAGATTATTGCCTAGTAAATGATATGTTTTACAAAAGGGAGAAACATAAGTTAACAGGGGAAAGTTTAAAAAAAAGGGGAAAAAATAGATAAAATAAATTATATTGGTAAGAAATCTGAGTACTTCGACGGCTGGGTTCTGGATCGAACGAACGCTCAAGTGAACGCACGCTTGCAGACACAAATGATATGCACGCATGCATGCATGCACAATGGAACTTACGTTCGAACGAATGAACGAACGAATGCACGCACGTAGACACAAATGACATGCACGCACGCATGCATGCATGATGGAATTTACGCTCGAGCGAACGAACGAGCGGATGATTGAACGATTGAATGGGTGAACAATATCAGTAGGACTGGCGTGATACAGGTTTTTACTTGGTTTATTGAAATAGTGGTAGTTTGTACTGTAAGTATTATTGATTCATTTGTAAAATTTATCATTGCATTTATATTGTTAACCATAAAGCTGTTCTCAAGGCTTTATTTTTTTTTTCTTATTGTGGTCAATGAATGTAATGGATTTACTATGTAATTGATGAGTTATATAAGTACTGTTGCACAATATAAAAAAAAAATCAGCCAGGTCATACACGGGTGTGGTGGCCACGGCCACGGCTAATCCCGCTGCTTCTGCTGCCCCGTCATCTTTCCGTTTAATTACGACGATACACTGGGTGAAGAGCTGCACACACCCTAATATGACCATCGAGGCATGTGTAAAAGCCATGGCTGGAGTTGTCAGCCCTTCAGCCATCGTCGCCGCCTCGAAAATGTACGGCAAAGCTGTGTTCTTCCTTGGGTCGGAGCGGGCGGTGTCCCTGGCCATCGCAAAGGGGCTCACCGTGGGCAGGGCCTTCCTGCCGATGGATCCTCTCGAGGCCACCGCGCAGAGGATCGTCCTGTCAAACGTCCCGCCCTTTGTTTCGGGTGAGCTCCTCCTCCCCCACCTACGTCAACTGGGGGAGGTGAGGTCGGGGATCACACCAATCCTGCTCGGCTGCAGGGAAGCCAGCCTCCGGCACGTCTTCTCCTTCCGGTGCCAGCTCTTTGTTCAGCTGGTGCGGGAGGAGGACACCAAGGGCGCCTTTGTCGTGTGCCACGAGGGGTCTGCCCACCGCATCTTTTGGACGTCGGATGGTGTGCGGTGCCACGCCTGTAAGGAGGTGGGGCACATATGAAAGAACTGCCCCACTTCCAAGGCCGCCACAACATCCGGGGTGGCCAAGGCTGGCGCCGCCGCCGCTCCTCCCCCCGATTCTGCCCGCGCATCCACGACACCTGATGCGTGGTTGATGCCGGAGGGCAATGCCTTCATGGCCTCCGGTGAGGGGGGGGGAGCGCGTCCGCAGGCGGGGAAGTCACGGCGGAAGAAGAAAAACCTTCGGGCGGGTCCCCTCGGTGAGCACACGGATACCGAGGAGTTACCAGACATCACGCCTGTGTACCTCGCGGAGGTAGCTGCAGGGTTCGAGAGTGGGGAGGGGCCTTTTGTCCAGGTCTGCGACCGCAACCGCCGAAGTGGATGAATCAGGACCTGCGGTTGGGCCGGGGCTCAAGGGACCCGAACAGCCCTCTCGACGGGAGGGAACGGAGGAGGAGGCCTTAGTAGCTATGGAGGTCTCCCAGCCTCCTGATCCCTCCATGCCAAAAAGGAGGCGTGACCCCCCTGGAGGATGAGGAGGAGGACCACAAGAGACAAGGCTCCTCCTTGCAGGGGGAATTGTTGTCCGCCGTGGGTGCTGTGGCCACCTCCACCGTCATCACCATTGACATCCAGCAGGGGTTGCCTGTCCCTCGGGAGGGAACAACAGACGAGTCTGTCCGGTCTATGCCTCCTGGGGATGGGGAAGAGGCCCTGCTCGATGGGGGGGGGGGGTGGGTTGGGGGGGCTGCGGATCTACCTGCGGAAACAACATCTGAAGGACCACTGTTACTTCTCGCCATGTCAAGCGCCCTAGGGACTGGGGGGGAGGGGGCGAGGCCAAAACAGTCAGGATATCCCCCAGGAGCTGCTTGACATGGTCGAGAATCTTTCTCAAGCTCCCCAGTCCGCTGGGTCGGTGGCTGGGGCGGCGATGACGGGGAGGGCCCCCTGACTCCGTCTTCGACGCTGGCACCGGAGGTGTTGGGGGAACTGGGAATAGCGTTTTCCCTGAGCACCCCGGTGCCTGGGGCAGAGGGGGGCCCCGAACCGCCGCTGCCCCCTGACCCAGTGCCTCCGGAGGCACCCAGGGAGGAATCCTCTGCCGTCGATCCTCCTCTCGGAGGAGGATGGGGACCCGGCGGAGGGCATGGAGGATGAGTCGGACTCCGTCGCCAGTGAGGTGGCGGATATCCTCGTGCCGCCCTCTGGGTCCCCCCTCATCCCCGTTGTAGAACTCCAGGACTTGTGGCCACGTGCCAGGGTCGCCACGGCATAGTTCGGCTGGCCCTTTACAGATGGTCGGATCTGGTGCTGCTCATCAACTCTGTCCACGCTGTCGCCAAAACCATTGTCGCAGATGAGGGCGGGAGCCCGGCCGAGCAGCGTTGGAGCTGAAAGTTCCTCGCCGGGTTGCAAAGGGAGTGGAGGTCGACTAGCATCCGCGCTTCCTCCTCCCACTACGTTAAGTAGAGGTTGCACTATGCTCTTGTCATGAAGATAACCATAGCCAGCCTCAACATCAACAGCAGCAGAGAGGCGAGCCATAGAGTTAATAACTTCTCGGTCCTCCGGGATGGGAGGTATGCGGTGTGCTTCCTGCAAGAAACCCACACCGATCTGGGAGATGAGGCCACGTGGCTCCTGGAGTGGGAAGGAGGGGTCAGCATGAGTCACCTCTCCAGTAAGTCTAGTGGGGTGGTTATCTTGCTGGCCCCACATTTTCAGCTGGAGATCTTGGGGGGGTCAAGGAGCAGGTGCCGGGCCGCTTGCTCCAGGTCACTGTTCACCTGGGGGGGCGTGCCGCTCCACCTAGTGAACGTGTACGCCCCCCAGGACGGTGCACAGCCAGCGCGCTTCTTTGATGAAGTGTCCGCTCTTCTGGGCTCCATCGACGTCAGTGAGTGCGTCATCCTTGGGGGGGATTTTAATTGCACCCTCGAGGCGAGGGACCGTTCGGGTCGCCAGCGTGGCCTGGCGGCGATGGAGAAGTTGAGGGACCTGGTCGGGTCCTTCGACTTGGTGGACGTCTGGCGAAATCTCCATCCCAACTCCAGCACCTTCACATACGTGGGGTCTGGAGGAGGAAGGTCCAGAATCAACCGCCTTTACATTTCCGAGGCGTACGTCTCCTGCATTCTGGCATCTTCCATGCGGCCGGTGCCGTGTGCGGACCACCACCTGGTGTGGGCGGAGCTCACTCCGTTGCACGCGCGGGGCAGGGGGGGTCCACGTACTGGCATTTTAACAACGTGCTGCTGGAGGACGAGTGGTTCCGGGATTCGATTCATCGGTTCTGAGCCGACTGGAGAAGAAAGTTGGGGGGCTTCCCCTCCTTGAGGCTATGGTGAGATGTGGGCAAGGCTCACATCCATCTCTTCTGTCAGGAATACGCGAGGGGGTCGACCAAGAGGCGGGAGGCCCGGGTCGGACGTTTGGAGAAGGACATGCTTGACCTGGAATCCCATCTCGGTCAGGCCATTGAGGACCCGGCCCTGCGGAAGGTGTACGAAGAAAAGAAGGGCACGCTGAAGGACCTCCAGCTCGTCAAGTCCCGAAGTGCGTACGTGAGGTCGCGGATTCAGATCCTTCGGGACCTGGACCGCGGCTCCCCCTTCTTCTACTCGCTGGAAAAAAGACGAGGGGTCCGTAAGCAACTCTTGGGGCTGCTGGCTGACGACGGATCTCTGGTCTCAGATCCGGAGGGGATCAGTGTGGAGACCCGGGCCTATTACAGGGCTCTGTTCTCTCCAGATCCGTCCAGCGAGGTTGCGCTCAGAGTTTTGTGGGAGGACCTGATGAAGGTCGGCCCGGAGGGCGCCGAAAATTTGGACGCTGAGCTTGGCGGAGCTGACCAGCGCCCTCAGCCAGCTCTCGAGGGGAAAGTCCCCAGGGCTGGACAGGCTGACCGTGGAGTTCCACAGGACGTTCTGGGACATCTTGGGGGGCAACTATGTGCGGGTCCTGGGGGAAAGTCTGGCGACTGGGGAGACGCCGCCCTCTTGGCGCAGGGCGGTCATTGTCCTGCTGCCTAAGAAGGGCAATCTCCACCTTTTTCAGAGCTGGCGCCCGGTCTCCCTCCTCAGCACGGACTACAAAATTTTTGCCAGGGCTAGGTCTGCTCACCTTGGCACCGTGCTGGCCCACATGATCCACCCCGACCAGCCCTACATGGTCTCAGGCCGGACCATCCACAATAATGTCCATCTGGTCCGGACCTGGTCCACCATTCCCAGAGGGCTGGTCTGTCAGTCACCTTCCTTTCCCTGGATCAGGAGAAGACGTTTGACAGGGTGGATCAAGAGTATCTTTTCGGAACTCTGCGCACATTTGGGTTCGGGACTCATTTCGTCGCCCGGATCCGACTTCTGTACGCCGCCACGGAGTGTTTCGGGAGGGGGGTGCGTCAGGGATGCTATATGCCATCTGCCTGGAGCCTTTCCTGTGCCTCTTGCGGAAGAGGTTGACGGGACTGACCCTGCAAGGGCCGGGTGTGGAGGTCATCCTCTCGGCTTGCGCTGATGACGTGCTCCTCATGGTCATGGATCCCATCAACCTGCGGAGGATGCGAGAATGCCAGCAGATTTACTCGGACGCATCCTCCGCCAGGATCAACTGGGAGAAATGTTCTGGACTCCTGGTGGGCCAATGGCAGGTGGACTCCCTGCCGGAGGAGTTCAGGGTCTTCGTCTGGAGCACCACGCGCCTCCTCTACTTGGGAGTCTACCTCAGCCCCGCCGAGGACACCTGGCCGACGAACTGGCAAGAGCTGGAGGCCAAAGTCACTGCTCACCGAGGACGCTGGACAGGACTGCTCCGAGTGTTGTCCTACAGGGGTCGAGCACTAGTCATAAACCAGCTGGTGGCCGCCATGTTGTGGTACCGGTTGGTCACTTTGATCCCGCCCCCTGCGTTTGTCGCCAAGATGCAGAAGAAGATGACTTCTTCTGGGACAAAGGGAAGCACTGGGTCTCTGCCGCGGTACTGAGTCTCCCGCTTAGGGAGGGCGGTCAGGCGCTGGTGTGCCTATGCACCCGGGCTGCGACTTTCGGACCCTGCAGAGATACCTGTACGTGGAGAATCCTCCTCGATGGTGTGCGCTGGCGACGTTTTTCTCCCGCCAGCTGCACAGCCTCAATTATGACACGCAGCTCCTGTTTGTGGAATTAGGCCGTAGGCATGCCTACCTGTGGGAGCTGCCTGTCTTCTACCAGGAACTGCTATGGGTCTGGAACAGCATCGCCTCCAGGCGCAGTTCTCCCCCATCAGGAGTGGCGGCTCTCCTTCGGGAGCCGGTGCTCAGGAATCCGCACCTCTGCAACTGCTGGGTCGGGTGGCTGGTGGTGAGCAGGGCTGTGCCTGGCAAGGTGACCAGGGTTGGGGACCTGCTCAATGGCGGAGGAGCGGGCTGGATGGCACTGGAGGAGTTGGCGTGGTGCCTCTCCTGGGCCAATGTCCGGCGCGCGGCCGATTCCATCGAGATGCTGAAAGTGGCACTGGACCCCGACTCCACTAGGTGTATCGAGGAGGCTCAGGCACATGGGGCGATCCCGCCCGAACTGACCCCCGTTCGGACGGAATTCCACATTGGCGCGCGGCCCCGAAACCCCTCTCGGGAACTGGCGCCTCACAACTTGAGCCATCTCGGGGAAATGCTTTCCGTGCCTTTTAGTTCTGTGCAGAGGGGTTTCCTGTACGGGCTGCTCCTGCACACTCTCCACTTTGTCATCTTCGCCTCCTGACCGGGCATGCCATCCTGCCATCCAACGGTGGTGGAGGTCCCCAATGGGGGGTTCTCTGTGCGGGAGTCCTTCCTTTATCTATTGGGGACTTAGCTTGGAGGGTGCTGCGCAGAGCAGTCCTGTACAATAAGATTTTAAGTAGTTTCACAGGCTCCTAGGCTGCTTGCCATTTTTGCAGCCTGGAGGAGTCTGTGTTCCATATCTATATTGAATGTGAGAGATTGCAGCCCCTGTTCCATTATTTGAAGGGGCTGCTCCTTGATTTTTGGCTGCACTTCAGTCCCACACTCCTGATCTACGGTGGAGGGGAGAGGGCGGGTCGGAGGACCTCCTCGTAGGACTGCTCCTGGGCCTGGCCAAAGTGGCCATTAATAGGTCCAGTCAGCGGGCGGTCGAGGGGATCGTTCGGCCCGATTGCCTGCCTCTCTTCCGCGCATATGTTCGTGCCTGGGTGGCCCTGGAGATGGAGCACATGGTGTCCACCGGCATGCTCGAGGCCTTCTGAGACTGGTGGGCGCCATGGGGACTGGAGTGCATCATCACCCCGGCTGGGGTGATTTTAATTTAATTTGATAAGTTTTAAAAAGTAATTTAGAGTTTTTAAGCTTCTTTGCAGTCCACTTGTTTGGTCGGGAGAGTGAGAGGCTCCACTCGGCGAAGCAGAGAGCCCTGCAGATGGAGAAGAATGTCAACCAGAGTCTGCCGGATCTTCACAAACCCTCCAGTGGGAGCGCCGACCTACATCTGTGTGAATTCCTGGAGACTTATTACCCGGATGAACAAGTGAAGACGACCAAGAAGCTTGGAGGTCACATCAGCAACTTGTAGAGACTGGGACCCCTGTCTTATAGGCATGAGGGCTTGTGACTTTGTACAAAGAGCTGAGACTTGAGCTCTGTAAATGTCATTCACTGTAAAATGTTCAAATTTTAAATAAAAAACAGTAAATGTGAAACAAACGTTTGATTTTAGCAACCAGTTAAGCCTCCCTGACTCACCCAACTGACTCACCCAAGTGGTCATCTGTCATGTGGGAGTTTTATAATACATTTGATGCTGTCAACTAATCAGCTGGAGCAATGGCCACTGAACTCCTGCCTCAGGTTACAGACGTGGTTCCCGAGCAGCGTGTTTCCCGTGGCCATCCAGTTACATTTAAAAGGTAAGGTTTAAACCACTCAAGGGTCTATCAATTAATAATTTAAATTGGGTTGCGTGCCTCTGACGGTCGGGTCCGCGCTGACAGACGCGCCTGGGGGAATGGCGTGTGGGAGCAGGATAACAGCGGGTTCCCGAACCGCTCCCAAAAATAATAACTTTTCCACCCAACCCATCCCCAATCACACCCGCTACCACCTGGGAAAATTCCGGCCTGTGTGTTTCCAGCCCAACAAGGAAGGAAGCATTACTGGATCTAGTTCTGGGGAATGTCATGGAGCAAGTAGAACAGGTTTCAATGGGAGAGGAGATGGTTCATATACAGAGTAGACACATTCCTTTGAGAAGGAAAGAAAGGGCATCCAAAACTAGAGCCCCCTGGATGACTAAAGATATGGCTGAAAAATTCGGCACCTTAGCATCGGCTGCTAAGACCGGTTTTGGACAAAAAATTAAAGCAGCCTCACTTCTGCCCACTTCTGGTGCGTCACATGGCGGCCGCCATTTTGGGCAGGTCAGCAGCCCGACCACTGCCTGTGTTCACTAGAAAAATGCTAGTCATTCAAATCATGACGTCAATCAGTGTACTACACTGATTTGACGCACAATCTGCTATTTTCGATGTCGCCGCTCAACTGCTCGCCTTCTCAGCTGCATGAGGGTCCTCCCCACCAGCAGTATTCAAAGGGATCATCAACAACTTGCAAGTGTCTTGCTTTTTGATTTCTACTGGCTCTGTGTAAGTTTGAACAACAGTTTGGAGCTTTGTAGAGTTATTTAAAGTTGGTGAGATAACAGGGAGTGGTGCTGCAAGTAGAGAAGGCCTTGCTTCTGAATTCAAGGTTTCTGCTCACACCACTTGCTTCCAGTTATGGCCCTCAAGGTCACCGTGGCCCTCAATTTTTTCACTACTGGATCCTTCCAGTCTGGAGCAGGAGACATGGATAACATTTCCCAGTTCACCATCCATCATTGCATCCGTGAGATCACAGAGGCTCTGTACTCCAGGAGAAGGGACTTCATTGTCTTCTCTCTGAACAGAGAGAAGCAGGAGGAGCATGCACGTGGCTTTGCCAGTTTATCAGGCTTCCCCATGGTGCAGGGCTCCATCAACTGCACAAACGTGGCTTTGCGGGCATCGCATATCAATCCTGAGATCAACCGCAAAGGCTACCACTCACGTAATGTGCAGCTGGTGTGCGACCACGCCCAGCACATCATGATGGTGAATGCCCGGTATTCTGGCAGCAGTCATGTTTTCATCCTGCGCCAGTCAGATGTGCCAGAAATCTTCCAGCCACCACGTTGAACCCGAAGGTGGCTGCTCGGCGACACGGGCTATCCGCTCTACACCTGGCTGGTGACTCCCCTCCGCATCCCCACCACTCGTGGCCAGCACTCATATAATCAGAGCAATGCTGCCATGAGGAACCTCATCGGGCAGATCATCGGGGTGCTAAAGAAAAGTTTCCGCTGCCTTGACCGCTCGGGAGGAGCCCTCCCATACTCCCGTACACAGAGCAGGTGTCCCATTTCATGGTAGTCTGCTGCATCCTCCACAACTTGGCCATCATGAGGGCGCAGCCCTTGCTACCATGAGTTCTGCAACAACCTCAGGAGGAGGAGGAGGAGGCAGGCAGCAGATCCCTATTCTGGATGAGCTGTTAGTGAAGGACTTATCAGGATCCAGTTTCCCTGAATGAAACCCCAGATCCCTGCTGCTCACCACTTCCCCACTTTAGCATCCCTCTGTCATGGAACAACACAGGTTCCTCTTGGGCACAAAGCTGAAATGAAATCCAACACAAAACAAACATTCAAAACATAAATTATAAATTAATCAATCCAAAACTACATAACAAAGTCAACTAATTGCCCTAGTGCATTCCCTTAGTGTCTGTATGGGTAGAGCTGAGAAATATCATGGGGCAGAAAACATTAGTGAGAGTTGTATGCAGACCCCCAAACAGTAATGCCGAGGTTGGGGATGGCATTAAATGGGAAATTAGAGATGCGTGCAATAAGGGCACAGCAGTTATCATGGGTGACTTTAATCTACATATAGATTGGTCTAACCAAATTAGTAACAATACTGTGGAAGAGGAATTCTTGGAATGTATATGGGATGGTTTCCTGGACCAATATGTCGAGGAACCAACTAGAGATCAGGCCATCTTAGACTGGGTATTATGTAATGAGAAAGGATTAATCAGCAATCTTGTTGTGCGAGGCCCCTTGGGGAGGAGCAATCATAATATGATAGAATTCTTCATTAAGATGGAGAGTGAAGTAGTTGATTCAGAGACTTGGGTACTGAATTTAAATAAAGAAAACTACGATGGTATGAGGCGCGAGTTGGCTAGGGTGGATTGGGGAATGTTACTTAAAGGGTTGATGGTGAATAGGCAATGGCAAACATTTAAAGATCGCATGGATGAACTACAGAATTTGTTCAGCCCTGTTTGGCATAAAAATAAAACAAAAAAGGTGACAACATTGGCTAACAAGGGAAATTAGGGATAGCATAAGATCCAAGGAGAGGACATATAAATTGGCCAGAAAAAGCAGCAAACCTGAGGATTGGGACCAGTTTAGGATTCAGCAAAGGAGGAAAAAGGGATTAATAAAGAGGGGGAAAATAGAGTATGAGAGTAAGACTTCAGGGAACATAAAAACTGACTGTAAAAGCTTCTATAGATATGTGAAGGGAAAAAGATTGGTAAAGTCAAGCATAGGTCCCTTGCAGTCAGAATCAGGGGAATTTATAATGGGGAACAAAGAAATGGCAGACCAATTAAATATATATATTGGTTCTGTTTTCACAAAGGTGGACACAAATAAACTCCCAGAGATGTTGGAGAACATATGTCTAATGAGAGGGAGGAACTGAATGAAATCAGTGTTTGTAGGGAAATGGTGTTAGGGAAATTGATGGGATTGAAGGCCGATAAATCCCCAGGGCCTGATAATCTACATGCTAGGGTACTTAAGGAAGTAGCCCTAGAATTAGTAGATGCATTGCTGGTCATCTTCCAAAATTCTATAGACTCTGGAACAGTTCCCATGGATTGGAGGATAGCTAATGTAACCCCACTATTTAAAATGGTTGTAGAGAAAAAATGGGGAATTATAGCCTGACATCGGTAGTGGGGAAAATGCTAGAGTCCATTATAAAAGATGTAATAGCAGAGCACTTGGAAAACAGTGACAGAATCAGACAAAGTCAACATGGATTTACAAAAGGTAAATCATGCTTGACTAATCTACTGGAATTTTTGAAGGATGTAACTGGTAGAATAGATAAGGGAGAACCAGTGGATGTGGTGTATTTGGACTTTCAGAAGGCTTTCAATAAGGTCCCGCATAAGAGACTAGCGTGCAAAGTTAAAGTACATGGGATTGGGGGTAAGTTACTGACTTGGATAGAAAACTGGTTGGCAGACAGGAAGCAAAGAGTTGGAATAAACGGGTCTTTTTCCGAGTGGAAGGCAGCGACTAGCAGGGTACCGCAGGGATCGGTGCTAGGACTCCAGTTATTCACAATATATATTAATGATCTAGACAAGGGAACTAGATGTAATATCTCCAAGTTTGCAGACGACACAAAGCTGGGTGGGCGTGTGTGCTGTGAGGAGGATACAGAGAAACTCCAGTACGATTTGGACAGTTTGGGCAATTGGGCAGATGCATGGCAGATGCAATATAATGTGGATAATGTGAGTTTATCCACTTTGGTGGCAAAAACAGGAAGGCAGATTATTATCTGAATGGCAATAGATTAGGAAAAGGGGATGTGCAACGAGACCTGGGTGTCCTTGTGCACGAGTCGTTGAAGGTAAGCATGCAGGTGCAGCAGGCGGTTAAGAAGGCAAATGGTATGCTGGCCTTCATAGCGAGAGGGTTCGAATACAGGAGCAAGGATGACTAGCTGCAGTTTTACAGAGCCTTGGCCAGACCACACCTTTAGTATTGTGTGCAGTTTTGGTCACCTTATCTGAGGAAGGATGTTCTTGCCATGGAGGGAGTGCATCGAAGATTCACCATACTGATACCTGGGATGGCAGGAAAGACGTATGAAGAGAGATTGGGTCGATTAGGCTTATATTCACTAGAGTTTAGAAGAATGAGAGGCGTATCTCATTGAAACTTATAAAATTCTAACAGGACTAGACAGACAAATGCAGGAAGGCTGTTCCCGATGGTGGGGGAGTCCAGAACCAGGGGTCACAGTCTAAGGATAAGGGGTAAGCCATTCAGGACTGAGGTGAGGAGGAATTTCTTCATTAAAGAGTGGTGAACCTGTGGAATTCTCTACCACAGAAGAGAGTTGAGGCCAATTCATTAAATATATTCAAGAAGGAGTTAGATATATTTCTTAAGGCTAAGGGAATCAAGGGATATGGGGAGAAAGCAGGAACAGGGTACTGAATTTGGATGATCAGCCATGATCGCATTGAATGGCAGAGCAGGCTCGAGGGGCCGAATGGCCTTCTCCTGCTCCTATCTTCTTATATTTTGATGTTCCTGTCTTTCGTGTTTCTTTGCCTATTTTAGTGCTCCTACGCAGTGCTACCCCAGTGACTATAGCATGGCTGGTGGAAGGCTGCTGAATTTCCATGGGGGAGACTGCAGATGGCCTTGCAGGATGATGACCTTGAGCATTTCTGAGTCTAGAAGGCTTGGCTCTAGACTGCACTATCACAGCTTGGACGGCAGCAGTCTGCGCTGGCTGGCTGACAGGCAACAGCAAATGCACTGGTGGAGTGTCAGGGTTTAGAGAGGACAGCAGGTTCTTGCTCCATGGAGCCACAGGCACTTGCCCGGGGCGGCGCCTCAGCATTCCTAGCCCTCTGCTGGAGCATAGATTGCTGGAATGCTGTGAGACCCTGCAAGCTCCTTTCCACACTCATAAATCCAGCCACGATGGCAGCAGTCTGAGCTTGTGTGGCAGCAAGCTGAGCCTGCGTGGTAGAAAGCTGAGACTGCATAAGAGTAGTCTGAGCTTCCACTGCAGCACTCAGATGTTGGGTCGCTACTGCTTGTGCTACAGTGGAAGCTGCAACATCGCCCATCATACCCAGTGTCATAGTTGGGTCAGCAAATGTCCCAATGGAGTTGCTCATCACTTCCGTCCTGGAAATTATGGGCTCCAAGCTCTGCGCAGGCTCCTGCATGCTCCTTGACAGTGAAAAGAGGCTCGCTGCTAGGCCTGTCATTGCACCAAGCATTTCAGTGTGCATGCCCATCACCCTTCTTCTGAAGGCCGCACTAACGAAGTCCTCATCTGAGTGCTGTGCAGCAGAACTCATGCACGAACTCACCCTCCGGGGAGCTGGCACCCAAGCTACCCTTTCCCCCTGGCCTGGCTGAGTTAACCAGCAGCGCATTTAATGCTGAGCTCAGTGCTCCAATCATGTGAATGAGCAGGCAGCACGAATTTTGCGTGCTGTCTGCACCACTTAGGATGGGCATGGGCAGATCACACTTCTCGCTCCCCTGCCTGTTTTCGGGCCTAATCGAATTTCACCCCCATAGAGCTCAAAATGAGACAGAAAAAGGAGGCTTATGACAATTGTAAGGTTCAAAATACAGTGGAGAACCAAGCTGAATAGGTAAAGTACAGAGGAGATCTAAAAAAGGGATTAAAAGGAGCAAAGAGAGAGGGCTGGATTTTGTCAATGGGAAGCTTTTGGAGGCGGGAATGCTGCTTGCCGGTTTTCAATCCCGCCTCCATCAGCTTCTGGCCAACCAGCGGGATTTTCCCCTGATTGACTTTGTTAAGCCCGCCCAGTGGGCTCAGCAGGCCAATTAGGGGGAAGTCACTGACAGAGCACGTCAATGCTCGTCAGTGTTTGACAGCTCTGTGAAGCTGTCAAACACTGACAACCTGTGTATTTTGATGAGACCTTGTGTTCAGGACTCATCAAACCTTTCAACTTTGTAGAAATCACCTGGCTGTCGGTTCGGAGGATCCTGCAGGCAGAAACACTTAACACTCACCTTACATACTTACCACTCCACACTTGCACCCATCACTCACCTCTACATCTCACTTTCAGACCCATCGAACCCCCGCAGACGACCTTCTCGTCTCCTACACCCTGACGGGTTTCTCCGAGGTCGGGAAGCCTGCACTTCGGAGCTAAAAATAGGGATAAACAGGTAGTTAACAGGCAGCTAATAGGCTTTAATCCCTTTCCTGCCTCGAGGAGACGGGACCCGGGGCAGGATGGCTTCCCGCCTCCTGGCAACTTTACCGGCAGTCCTACCTCCATACCCGCCTCCTCGCGGCTGACAAAATCCAATCCAGAGTATGTAAACAGATTGGAGCTAACATAAAAGGGAACCTGATAGTCTTTTATAAACATATAAATAGTAAAAGGGTAGTCAAAGGAAGTGTGGGGCCAATAAAGGACCAAAAAGGAGATCTTCTTGTGGAGGCACAGGTCATGGATAAGGTACTAAATGAGGACTTTGCATCTGTCTTCACTAAAGAAGAGGATGCTGCCAATGTAGCAGTAAAGGAGGGGACAGGAGCGATACTGGATCGGATTAATTATAGATGAAGAGGAGGTACTTCAAAGGTAGGCAGTGTTAAATCTGTGAGTTATCTAGTTAATTAAGACACAGACTAATTAATAACAATCAAAAACAGGTCTTTACTGGTTGGAGGTAGGGACTATTCTGAATACAAGATTACTGCACAGTGCTTATATACCGGTGTGTTCACCCCCGGTATTACGTCTACAGCAGCCTGAGAAAGTAGTACATCTCTTAAGGTGGAACAGGCTTAAGCTCTCTTAAGGTGGAACAGGTTACATACACAACACTCCTCCCTTCTTAGCTTTATAGTCATCCCCCCCATTTAACATAACGTAATAACATATATACATATATAACTTCATGTTTAACGTAACATATCACAGATTCAGTCTCTGCGGAAAACAGTTCACAGATTCAATCTCTGTGGTGTAGTCGGTTCACGTTACTCATTCAATAGTCCTTTCATGGATTTAACAGCTTGAACTTCCGAACTGATTTGGCTCCGTTCAGAGGGACCACGTATGTGATCTGGTAGGGGTGATAATGGTTCAGATGGTTATCATCTTCTGCTTCGTCTTTTCCTTTTCTGCTTCTTAGAGACTCTCTGGGCTCCCCTGTCAGCTGCCAGCTGTAGCGCCACCATCTCCCTATGTTCCTTAGACTTTAAGTGATTCATCCTGATTTCTGCACTTTGGGAGTTTTCATCACAAGCTGGGCAGACCAGGTCACTATAATATTCAGTGTCACTCAATAGGTCATGGTAATATTCGGTGTCGTCCTGATCTAGGCCAGCGAGAGGGTCTTCTATTTCCTCCATACCCAGCTGGGCGTTAGCCAGCTTTTGTTCCAAGTCCAGACATCTTTCCTGAAGAGACTTCTTCATGCGTACCTCTTCATCCAGCTTTTTCTGGGCTTTCAGCAAGTCGTTTACTAATGACCTCATTTGAGATTTTACTACTTCAACTTCTTTTGGAGATTGATTGATCGGACTATTCAATCCCTCTACCGGAGCAGCTGTTTCAGCGGTCTGTTGTTCTACGTTGACGTGAATCAGCGTACTTTTGGCATCCAAGGGCTGCTCTGTTGCAGCCATCTCAGTCTGTGTTGCCACCTCAGCTCTTCCAATAACCTTTGAGAGCTCCGAACCCCTTTCGTTTGAATATTGAAGTTCGTGTTCAAGTTTTTCCCATTTCAGAGTCCTATCCTTCAGCATATGCAGGAGTTGGCTGACCGTTAACTCCTCTGACATCAGACGTTTTGTGTGCTCCTGCTCCATTTGCTCCAGCAGCTGCTTCTGTTGTCTTTCCAGATGTTCCCACTCTATATCAAAGAACTCTTTCGTCGCATTCATCTCTTGCTCAAAACGGCGAATCATTTGTTCTAATTGCTGTTGCAGTTTGAAATGGAGTTGAGTTCGAGCCCGGTGTCCCTCAGAAATGTGCATGTCAGTAGACTGGACAGACTCAGAATTCTCTATCTCAGTGGAATTCTGTGCTGAAACTTTGTCTTTTGCACACGGGTTGGTCTTACCATCATCAGTTCCAGAGTCTGGGTTGATTATGTTCACCGAGTTCTCACTCGTTATTGTTTGTAGGAAATGCCAGTCGATATTCATTTTCCTAACCCACTCCCATCCTAGTAGTGGAGGACCTCCTTCAGATAGCACATATAAGTCCATTATTTGACTTTCTTCGCCCTTGTGGACCACTGTGACCTCAATTTTCCCGATGGGGTACACCCTTTGCCCCGTGTATGTTTTCAATATGAGCTCTGTATCCTGTAGGGGAATATGTTGGAATAACCTTCCATAATCTTTCTTATTTATGACCGTCAATGCCGATCCAGTGTCCAATTCCAGTTTTACTTGGACTCCTTCTATCTGAAGAGTGACCCAAATTGTCTGGAGGTCTGCACCCTTACCAACGTTGAGTACCCTTAAGCTAGCCAGTTCAATACTGCTTAAGCCAGCCAGTTCATTACTGCTAGCGTCTGAATCGGACTCCTGTTCGGCCACCTTGTGTACTTTTGCGTATTTTCCTTGCGGTGACTTCTTGTTGCTGGTCTTCTTCCCTGACCTGCATACTCTAGCTATGTGTCCAAGCCTACCACAAGTTCTACATTCTTGGTTTTTAAACCAACACTGGTTCTGATCATGCGTTGTCTTTCCACAACGATAACATTTGCCAGAACTCACACCCAATTTGTGTGCACTGAGCTCCGGTGACCGTAGCTGCATTACTGCCGTGCCTCTCGCTGCGGCTTCGTGTGCTGCTGCCATAGTGACCGCCTTCTCAAGCGTCAGCTCATTCTCCTCGAGCAGTCGCTTTTGTGTATCCTGTTTAAATAAACCACACACAAATTTGTCTCGTAGTGCATCTGTCAGTCCCGTTCCAAACTGGCAATATTTTGCTAATTTACGCAATTCCAGCAAATATTCAGCATTGCTTTCATGCTGTAGCTGCCTTCTGTCATAAAATTTAAATCATTCCACTAGCATCAGCGGCGTGGGGTTTAGATGATCTTTCAGGACAGTAACAATCTCATCGAACGTCTTATCCGCCGGTTCATCTGGTGATAACAGGTGTTTCAATTGCCCGTATGTCTTCGCACCCATTAAATTTAATAATGTTAGAGCTTTATCTTGGTCACGAATTTTATTGGCCTTACAATAATTTTTTACTCTTTCAACATATATGGCCCAATCTTCGATGTCACTATCAAAGGTGCTAATATTCCCGTGTTTAGGCATTGTAGTACTTTATCAGATTTGTAATTCCTCAGATGTTTTTTTTTTACAATCAAAGATGGCGGCTTCCCGCTCTTGCTGTCGTCCTCCGCCCCCAAAATGGCGGTTTTCCCGCGCTTAGCGGTCTTCACCCGTCCCCCGACGCTGTCAGCCCGAGTGCGGCCCTTATCTGAAGATGCGATCGCTCTCGCGGCTCCCGGCCCTTATCTGAAGATGCGATCGCTCTCGCGGCTCCCGGCCCTTATCTGGAGATGCGATCGCTCTCGCGGCTCTCGGCCCTTATCAGGAGATGCGATCGCTCTGTTGAAACGCCTCCCGCTCGAAGCGGCTCTTGCACCCTATTCCTCCGGCTCCCCCAGCCCCGTTCATGCGGCCAACGCGGTCGACTGCCTGTCGCGTCGCTGCCCGGCTCAGACAACGGCTTACCCACCACCAAGCTGGAGAAGAAGCTGATGGTCGCCGATGGAGGCTCCGAGGTCAGGATGTCTTCCAGTGGGGTGGAGAGGGTGGAAACCTCTCTGCAACGTCCTGGCTGTGGACGAAGCTGCCGTGGAGTGACTGCCGCAGGGTCCGAATCAGACTCGTCGCCAGTGTTAAATCTGTGAGTTATCTAGTTAATTAAGACACAGACTAATTAATAACAATCAAAAACAGGTCTTTACTGGTTGGAGGTAGGGACTATTCTGAATACAAGATTACTGCATAGTGCTTATATACCGGTGTGTTCACCCCCGGTATTACGTCTACAGCAGCCTGAGAAAGTAGTACATCTCTTAAGGTGGAACAGGCTTAAGCTCTCTTAAGGCGGAACAGGTTACATACACAACAGGCAGCCCTCAAAGTAGAAAAGCCACGTGGTCCAGATGGGATGTATCTTGGGTTACTGAAGGAATTAAGGGTGGAAGGGTGGTCACAATATTCCAATCCTCCTTGGATATGGGGTAGTGCCAGAGGACTGGAGGCTTGCAAATGTTACACCCCTGTTTAAAAAAGGAGAAAGGGATAAACGACAGGCCAGATAGCTTAACGTCAGTGGTGGGGAAATTTTTAGAGGCAATAATCTGGAACAAAATTAATTCGTACTTTGAAAAGTATGGGCTAATAAATGAAAGTCAGCATGGATTTGTTAAAGGCAAATCATGTTTGACGAATTTGATCAAGCTCTTTCATGAAGCCCCCTCGCCAATTAAATTAATCGAGCACAAAAACTGATATATATTCATGCAGCATTACAATTTACAATCATAACTTAGCTGCATATCAGTAATGACATTGCAATCGTCCCCACAGAACCAGAGTGTTCATGTTCTAATAACCTTCACATCTGTTCTTAACCCAAATTCTCAGAATGCAGACATTTGCATATAAGGGTCAGGTGTCCCCATCAATAGAGGCATAACAGGTGCCCACACCAGCGGTGCTGCTCCAAGATGTGTTTGTCTGGCTGTAGATTTAAGATTCAATAGCCTTTTCTCCCCGTGATTGCAGAATATTGGTTGCAGAATCAAATGGTAATTGAACAGCCCATACACTTGTTCTCAGCAAGTTCTCAGGGTAGCTATGGGATGTTCCCAGAAATGCCACCAAACTACTGCTGGGTGTAAGGAGAATGGACAGAAGCATTTCTCCGAGTCCCCTGATCCGAATTTACTTGAGCTCTGTTCATAAGGCTGAAACCCGGCAGATCTGGATTTTGCCCCACCTGCTCTCTCCTAGAATCCTGTCTCGAGAGGGAGTGGAATTTCCATCCTGATGACTTTAAACCTTGGACATGATGCATACTTGCCCTTAGGTCTATGCATAAGCGATATGTGAGTCCAGACCCACAGCAATGCGGTTGACTCTTAACTGCCCTCTGAAATGGCCCAGCAAGCCACTCAGTTGTATCAAAGCGCTAGGAAAAACAATCAGAAAAAAACCAAACGGACCACCTGCCATCGACCTAGGCACTGGACTCAGACACGGCAAAGGCACACCCAACCCAGTCAACCCTGCAAAGTCCTCCTCACTAACATCTGGGGGTTTGTGCCAAAAATTGGGAGAGCTGTCCCACAGATGAGTCAAGCAACAACCTGACATAGAATCATACCTTTCTGGAGGTGAGGTGAAAATGACTGCCCTTAGCATCAAGGGGCCCTAGTAAAATTGAAGTCAATAGGAATCCGGGGGAAAACTCTCCACTAGCTGGAGTCATACCTAGCACAAAGGTTGTTGGAGGCCAATCATCTCAGCCCCAGGTCATCACTGCAGGAGTTCCTCATGGCAGTGTCCTAGGCCCAAGCATCTTCAGCTGCTTCATAAATGACCTTCCCTTCATTATAAGGTCAGAAGTGGGGATGTTCGCTGATGACTGCACAGTGCTCAGTTCCATTCGCGACTCCTCAAATAATGAAGCAGTCTGTGCCCGCATGCAACAAGACCTGGACAACATTCAGGCTTGGGCTGATAAGGGGCAAGTAACATTTGCATCACATATATGCCAGGCAATGACCATCTCCAACAAGAGAGAGTCTATCTACCTCCCCTTGATATTCAGCGGGATTACCATAGCTGAATCCCCCACCATAAACATCTTGAGTCGCACCATTGACCAGAAATTTAACTGGACCAGCCACATAAATACTGTGGCTACAACAGCAGGTCAGAGGCTAGGTATCCTGCAGCGAGTGACTCACCTTCTGACTCCCCAAAGCCTTTCCACCATCTACAAGGCACAAGTCAGGAGTGTGATGGAATACTCTCCACTTGCCTGGATGATTGTAGCTCTAACAACACTCAAGAAGCTCGACACCATCCAGGGCAAAGTAGTCCGCTTAATTGGCACCCCAACCACCACCTTAAAAATTCACTCCCTCCACCATTGGCGCACCGTGGCTGCAGTGTGTACCATCTACAAGATGCACTGCAGCAACTCGCCAAGGCTTCTTCGACAGCACCTCCCAAACCGGCAACCTCTACTACCTAGAAGGACAAGGGCAGCAGGTGCATGGGAACACCACTGCCTTCAAGTTTCCCTCCAAGTCACACACCATCCTGACTTAGAAGTATATCGCCGATCCTTCATCGTCGCTGGGTCAAAATCCTGGAACCCCCTCCCTAACAGCACTGAGGGAGTACCTTCACCACACAGACTGCAGTGGTTTAAGAAAGCAGCTCACCACCACTTTCTCAAGGGCAATTAGGGATGGACAATAAATGCTGGCTGTGCCAGCGACGCCCACATCCCAGGAACGAATAACAGAAAAATTGTGATAAATGAAAAATATTGAATGACAATGCAGCTTGGTCCTTATTGAAATCATATCAGTGAAATTGTCACAGTTTAACCAGGGTATATTTTCCTCACAGTAGTAAATGTCACTGATACTGTTACCTGGCGTTCAGGGAATCTGGAGAACACTTGTTGCAGATTTGAGGATTAAAATCACACTGCGAGATATTAATCATAAGCTTGTTAACAGTCTGTATTGAATCCTTTTGCCTGCTGTTTTAATGAAAACATTTACCTGTTTACTTAATGTGGATTAATGCCTTTGTTAAAATTCCAGATAGAGGAATCTCTTCCAATCACTTTGATGTGTTTGTTACTAATATTTCAAAGCATAATTCCAACCCGCTTGCCAATCTTCTGCAGGAAACTCTTGTAGGGCCTGTACCATTTTGGCTGCAGCCAGATAAACCTGTGCTTGATCTTAATTCATCTGTTGATGTCTCATCACAACATTTAAAGGAAGTGGAAATAGATGACTCCCACGTGGAACATTTTCCTGCTTATCACTGATTTCCTGGTTTCAGCCCACTATGGTTTGCATTTTATCAAACAGAGGTAAATTACATACAAAAAGAGAAAAATACTGCAGATGCTGGAAATCTGAAATAAAACCATAACATTCTGGAAATACACAGCAGGTCCATCATTATCTGTTACAATGCAACTGAATCCACTTCGGCAAGAACTAATAAGTCTTTTTAATCCACAAGCTGGTAAGGGTTGACGTTGTTGATTCAATATGCTACCTTCTCAATCACAGTAAAATTTGCACTACTGCAGTAAAGCTAAAATCTTATTTTTCCCATATCCCAACATTTACCATAGGGATTATTTGTTGAGGATTTTGTTTCATGGAGAAGTGGAAAAGATCACAACTTCAAGTTAGCTGGGCACATGAGCATCATGAATTTGAGTTGTTTCTTTTTATGAATTAAATTAAATAGCCCCCAAAAATGGCTGCGGGGATCATGATGCACGATTAACCTGCACCCATTGATTGAAATGCAGGCAGTATGCCAACTTCAATCTGCCTGGTCATTATAATGATTTCTGCATGCAGCCAGTGCTAACCATGCTGTTCATAGGGGGTCCAAAATCACAACTTCTTAGCACCACTTAAAGCCAGCCTGCACAGCTTAAAGCTAGCCTGCACCACTTAAAGGGGATGTTCATTGTGGCTCAAGCAGGTTCTGGGAGTCGTGCAGGAAGGGAATCTGTCCTGGGAAACAGTGAGGAATGGCACAATAGGGGAGAGACCAGGCTCCAAGGTTTTCAGACACGGCACTGGAGGTCTTGGTGGAGGAGATAGAGAGGAGGAGAGATGTCCTGTATCCACAGGGGGACTGGAGGCCGTCCAGACATATGGTCAAAAGGCAGTGGGAGCAGATAGCCATGGAGGTCAATGCCAGGAATCATGCCCTGTGGTCCTGGATGCAGTGCCGCAAGAAGTTTAATGAACTCACATGTGTGGTCAATGTCAGTGAATCCATCTTCACGTGCCATATCCTACCAACTGCACCAACAGCCTCAGCCGCTGCTCAATTCACCACACCCCAATCACTCACCTACCAACAATCTCTATTAATCAGGATTCATACCTAACATTCACAGCTTCACCTCATCCTCATACACTAAGAATGGCTGCAAGCCTCACACCCACATCTCACAGCTTGCACACACTGCTAGCTATTCAACTATAACAGCCACATTGAACAAACAGATGCACAACACTCGCTGACACACTTCCTTGTCTCTTGCAGGGCAAGGAGGCTCACAACTGGAGACAGCAGGAGCTGACTGGAGGGAGACTGGCGGGGCTGACCTGCATGTCCTGACTCCCTTGGAGGAGATGGTGCTTGTCATTATTGGAATGGCCATTGCTGAGGCTCTGGCCAGCGGTGGGGTTGAAACCATTGAAGATGACGGTATCCTCATATCTAATCCTCCTTCTCACATCCCACTTCCCCCTCATCCCACAATCTGCTTTACAAGCTGCAGAGGGTGTAAGCATGCACCTCTTACTTTCCCTTCCTCCCCTCACCACAACCTTAGCATTGTGCCTTTTTCCTTTCAGATACTCAAGAGGTACAACCTGGCCTGGCCATGGAGAAACACCAAGAAGAGAGTGATGATAAGACACAACATCACTTGATTTCACACTCGCAGCCACCAGCTCAGATACTGAAACTGCGTATACCTTGGAGGATAGATTAGATGCGGGATCTGCATGTGGTGAGACACAGGGCACAAGTGCGCTACAGCCAGGGCAAGAGGCAAGGATAGCACAGGCGCCAGATCGCCGGAGGGCAAGGTTGCACGTGGGTGATGCTGCAGAGGCCACAGATGAGGATTTCATGGGGCAGCCTACAGAAGAACGCTGATGGGTATGCATGACAAAATACTTGGGGAGAGAAATTGGGTGACTTTGCACCTCCCGTTAGCACCTCTGAGGGGCATCAACGGGGTGTGACTGGCTTTGCGACCGGGCGCGGCACTAGTACCAACAGCTGTGAGATTGAGCTGGAGGTTTGCGGCAGCAGTAACCACTAGCGCCACGCTCTCCTGCGCCCGGAGTTCATGACGTCATCCGGGTGCGCAGCGCCCCGGCTCAGAAATGCACTCTTGTCCCCTGCCTGAGCGCCTGCTGATAGCAACGACAGGTACAAGAGATGGTTAGCAGTTGGATGAGCGCTGGAGGTGCATGAAATAAAGGGGTCAACTTCCGTTATATTTTTGTCAGCAAACAATGCTGCCTTGTCAGTTTGACACAAGCAGACAGGCATTTTGACCCATTTGACTGTTTTCAACTTGAAGGAGTATTCTGGCTGAGAAAAATTTATCACTTTCATTTGGGTTACATTTGATAGTGCAACATTTCCATCATTTAATGGGGGCTGTACTGGCACTGGACCTCGCCCTCCAGTGTCACCATCGGAGGCAGAGAGAAAGATTGGAAAATGTGGCCAGAGGGAGGAGGGACAACAGGGCTCTCAACAGGAGACCTTACCCTCCCAGGGTATTCCAGGAGCACTTCTCCTACATTCATCTCTCAGAGGAGCAGTGCCTTAGAAGGCTCCGCTTCAGCAAGGAGGTGGTCACAGAGCTTTGTCACCTCCTGCAGCCAGACCTCCAGCCTCAGCTCAGGACCAGGACGTCTCTCTGTGGCAGTGAAGATCACAGTCGCTCTCAATTTCTACGCCAACGGCTCCTACCAGGCTTCAACAGGGGATATTGCAAACATTTCACAGTTCGCCATTCATTGTTGCGTCCAGGAGGTAATCAGACGCTCTCTACACAAGGAGAAGTGAGTACATCTCATTCCCCATGACCAGAGAGAAACAGGATGAATGCTCATGTGGATTTGCAAGGAGAGCGGGCTTCGCCATGGTTCAGGGCGCCATTGACTGCACCCACGTGGCATTGTGGGCACCTCATCACAATGCAGAGGATTTCTGCAACCACAAAGGCTACCACTCTCTGAACATTCAGTTGGTGTGCGACCACAAATAGTGCATCCTTGCCGTCAATGCCCACTATCCTGGCATCAGCCACGATGCATTAATCCTGCAACAGACTGATGTCCCGGCACTGTTCCACCCACCACATGAAGCTCATGGCTGGCTGCTCGGAGACAAGGGTGAATCACTCACCACTTGGCTGATGACACCCCTCCTCAACCCCAACACTCCTGCTCAACACGCATAGAATGAGAGCCATAGCGCCACCAGGAACCTGACCGAACACGCTATCGGGGTGCTAAAGCAATGGTTCCGCTGCCTTGACCGCCCTGGAGGAGCCCTGCAGTACTCCCCTGATCGAGTCTCCCTTTTCATTGTTGTGTGCTGCATGCTGCACAACCTGGCCATTCTGAGGGCCCAGCTATTGCCACCAGGGATTGCAGGTCCACCTCAGGAGGAGGAAGACGGAGGAGGATGAAGTGGAGGAGGAAGATGAAGAGGAAGAGGAGCAGCAGCAACGGTGGAGGGAGCCGCTCAAGCTTCCTTCTGCAAAGGCCGTTCGTGAGTGCCTCATTAGACATCGCTCCCAATAAATGATATATCACATGCCGTTTGCGCAGCACAGCCACATCATTACACCGAGCTCACAGCCCCTATCACTGGGCAAAGGTCAAATGAGAAACATCACAAAATGGGTGTCAAATTAACAATTTAATATCGAACGCAACTCTCTCCTATGAAACACAATTATCCATAAAGAAACACAACAATATATTTACAAACACATCGATTTATTAACACACACTACCTGCATTTGCTAATAACATATTATTTATTCAACCTTCCTCAATGATTTCCCTCCCCTTTGGAGTTTCCCCCTCCCAACCCTACTGCTCCTCCGTAATGTGGCCCCAGTGGCTGCAGCAAGCCTGGTGGAAGGCTGATGTGTTGGGAGCCAGAGACTGCAGGTGGCCTTGCAGGATGTCCTCGACCAGCTCTGGGCCTGGATGGCACAGCTGCAGACTGCACCAACGCAGCATGGGTGGCAGCAGTCTGGGATGGCTGGGGTACTGGCTGCGGCAAGTGCAATGGCGGAGTGGCAGTGGTGGGAGCAGGAATGCTATCATCCTGAGAGAGGACAGTACCTTCCTGCTCGACCAACACACTGCCAACACCTGCCCCCCCCTCCCCGGGGCAGAACCTCAGCATCCGGAGCAATCTGCTCAAGCACAGATTGCTGGCCTGCTGCGGCACTGTGAGAGCCCCGCTGGACTGTGGGTGACCCAGCAATGATGGCAGCAGTCAGCGCTTGCGTGGCATCAATCTGAGACTGCATGAAAGCAGCTTGAGATTGGATGCCAGCAACCACTGACTCCATTACAGCACTAAGCCGTTGCATTGCTTTGGCCTGTGCTGCAAAGCTGCTGCCACCTCACCCATGACACCCGGCATGAGGTCTGGGTCCCCACAGTCTCTCTGTGAAGCAACCATCCTTTGCAAAGTCCCAAGGATGGGCTCGATGGTTTGCACAGTAATGAGTGCAATTCTGCAGGTGAACTCCTCCACGCTGCTAGCCAGTGCATCCATGCTCTCAGGCACCCTAGCCATTGCACCCATGAGCTCAGTATGCATGTCCATCGCCCATGTGGTCATCGCCTCCACAGCAAGGTCCTCATCTGAGTCCTGTGCAGCAGAACTCGTGCGTGAACTCCCCCTCCGGGGAGATGGCCCCCGAGCTTCCTTTTCCCTGTGGCGTTGCTGCAACCTGCTGGGTCCCAGAGCTTCACCCACATCAGACCCATGTACTAGGACCCCTCCAGTGACCACGTGGCCCCATTATCAGACCTAGCGCCTTTGAGAGACACAGGCAGTGAGGCTCTGGCTTATTCTTCCTCCTCCTCTCCCGCATCATTGCCACTGGGAGGCTGAGGGATAGGCTGGTCATGTGGTGGCTGATTATCTGAAAGCATAAAGGCAGAAGAGTGGGGTTAAGGTCAGGGGAGGGGGGCAGCAAAGGAGCAAGGAATGGAGACAGTATACTTAGATGGAAAGTGGGAAAGGCTTGTGATGTGAGAGGGAAGTGGTATGAGAGAAGAGGGAGAGGTGATTACCATACTGTTGTTGTCCCCAAGGGGGTCGACGTCTCCGACGTTCACAGCGCCCATGACCTGGGCCCCAATGATGCGACCCACTCACTCCTCCAGGTCTGTAAGAGAGTGCAGGTCACCTCAACTCCTTCCATTCTTACCTGCTCCCTCCTGTTATGAGCAAGCTTGGCCTGTAAGAAAAAGGACAGCGTGTGAGTGCAGCTACGTGTTTGGCATATGTTCCTACCATCGTTGAATGGCTGTTAATATATGCACGGTGTGAGATGTGGATGTCACCTTTAGTAGGTGGGCATCGTTGGTGGGTGAGTGTTGGGGATGTGGTGGTTTATACAGTGTGTGCACAGAGAGAGTTTGAGAAGGTGGGATGTAAAGGTTTTTGAAGCATTCACTCACCCTGACCACTCAAGTGAGGTTGTTGAACTTCTTCCGGCACTGGGTGTGAGTCCTGTAGACCACACTTCTGGTGGACACATGCAGGACTGAAGGGATAATTACTAGTCCTAGCCCTTTTCGGGCTACCCCAGATCAGGTGTCTTCCCCAGGCGTTCACCTTCAACTAAAGTTAAAGGTAGCCGAATTGTATAAGACGCTTAATTGGGTCTAAATGTTCAGACTATCACTCGCTAAAGGAAAGGAACAACATGAAGATGTTACCATCCTCCGGATAGCACTTTTAATATGTTTAACTAGACTGTAACCTTCGGGATATTATGAGGGTCTGGAATACTCCCCAGAATTCTGCAATTCCTAACAAAAGAGTGTACATAAATTGAGTTTGTGAGTTTGATACAGAAATACTACTTGAGACAATTCTAAAAATATATAGATTTATTTAAGAGCCGACATACAGTTAACAGCTTGTGAGTCAATCGCAACTTTAACAGTTCAAAAACAAATAGCTTACATTTCTTATCCTCAGAGATCCTTATTCTCAAATTTTAACTTCATACATTTTTACATTTCTTATTCTTAATTCTAATCCAGAATATCCACCAAAACCAAATTAAAAGTACCTTGATCCTCGAGACTCAGAGTTAAAAACTTACAGAGCGTGCCTCTGAAGTTGAGAGAATCGCTTTGACCCCTTCCAGCGACTTCTGACTGTCTATCTGAAAAGCTCTATTTTTATATCTTTTTTTAGTGGTTTATCTTTTGAAATTTTCTGCTGATGTAAGCTAATTATCTCTAGCCATCTTCCTGTTGACTTTTTTTCTATTCTTACTGTCAATTTAGCTGCTGCATGCATAATTATGTCTCTACCTTTAGGTGTTCCAAAAACTTATCATATAAAATTGTTATTACAGATTTATCTCTTTGATGCCATTCTTATCAAAGGTCTTCCATTCAATTCTAAAACCACCTTAACTGGTTACAACCACAGACTCCTGTCTCTGTGGTGTTCCAAGTTCAATACAAAAACCATGTGATTGCTTGGTGCATCTATTGAAATAATATCTTCAAAGTGTTCTGTTGGTATCATATTTACAACATGTAAATTAAAGACACTTCAACTGGGGTGTTGTTTTCCTAGCCATCTTAGTTGGTTATATTATATCGTGTTTCCTGTTTCATTTGATGTTACTTTTACAAAGGCACATATTTTTTTAATATTCTGTGTTCCTGTTTGAAGTGTTAGTTTTTAACACTTTACTTGGGTCATTCCATTGTGTTTCTCCCAAACTCCAGACCTTCTGGAAGCGCCAAACTGCTTTTCAATAGGGCCATTGGTTTAGTATTTTTAACCAATTCCCATTTCAAAAGCTTGTGGTGTTTACAACTTTTGTGTTATCAAACCATCCCATCTCAGAAGCTTGTTTGCACAGCTTGTGTCATTGAGGCTTTAGATTTTTAAACCCAGTATATCATATATTAATAAAATCAGAATTCTGTTCATATGAAGGTGCATTTTTCTGAAATATAGCTTATTCTTTCACATGGTGACATCCTCCTAAAGGCCTGTGGCAATGGCCTCCTGCCAGTGTCCAGGAAGTGCACTGCCCATCGGCGTTCCACGGCCGTGACCAGAACCTCCAAGGCGTGGCCGCTGAACCGGCGAGCTCATTGTCTGGGCCTCCGAGCAGTATTTAATTGCTTGAGTGAAGGCTTGCAGCTCCTTGCAGGCTCAGTTCACAAGCAGCAATGATCAGAGTGAGACTGTGCAGCACAATTAAACCTCCCCTTTAAGAACTGGAACGTGCCAATCTGTCTGCGGACTCTCTAATTGACAGCACCGGAACTTAATTAGTGCTCTAATGTTAGTGCCCTAAGAGGAGTGTAGAGCACTTGATTTAGTGCTTCACCTCCCTCTTGGGGCGCTAAAATTCAAATTCGCGGTCGCCACCGCTAATTAGCGCCAGGCGCTAAAGTTTGCGCCCAGGTGATATTACCACCACAAAATGGTCGATACCGAATTTTTCTCCCTTGGTGCATTACAATAACACCCAGGTCTCTTTGCACTTCCCCTTCTCCCAATCTATTGCCATTCAAATAATAATCTGCCTTCCTGTTTTTGCCACCAAAGTGGATAACCTCACATTTATCCACATTATAGTGCATTTGCCATGTTTCTGCCCAATCACCCAACCTGTCCAAATCGTACTGGAGTTTCACGACATCCGCCTCACAGCTTACCCTACCACCCAGCTTTGTGTCATCTGCAAATTTGGAGATATTACATCCAATTCCCTCATCCTGATCATTAATATATATTGTGAACAGCTGGGGTCCTAGGACCGATCCTTGCGGTACCCCATTAGTCACTGCCTGCCACTCGGAAAACGACCCATTTATTCCAACTCTTTGCTTTCTGTCCGCCAACCAGTTCTCTATCCAAGTCAATACCTTGCCCTCAATCCCATGTGCCTTAATTTTGCACGCTAATCTCTTATGTGGGACCTTATCGAAAGCCTTCTGAAAGTCAAAATACACCACATCCACTGGTTCTCCCTTATCTATTTTACCAGTTACGTCCTCAAAAAATTCCAGTCGATTAGTCAAGCATGATTTACCTCTTGTAAATCCATGTTGACTTTGTCCGATCCTGTCACTGCTTTCCAAGTGCTCTGCTATTACATCATTTATAATAGACTCTAGCATTTTCCCCACTACCGATGTCAGGCTTACCGGTCTATAATTCCCCGCTTTTTCTCTACCACCTTTTTTTGAATAGTGGGGTAACATTAGCTACCCTCCAATCCATGGCTACTGTTCCAGAGTCTATTGAGTTCTGGAAGATGACCAGCAATGCATCTACTATCTCTAGGGCCACTTCCTTAAGTACCCTGGGATGTAGACCATCAGGCCCTGGGGATTTATCGGCCTTCAGTCCCATCAATTTTCCTAACACCATTTCCCTACAAATACTGATTTCTTTCAGTTCCTCCCTCTCATTAGACCCTATGTTCCCTGGCATCTCTGGGAGGTTATTTGTGTCCTCCTTTGTGAAGACAGAACCAAAGTATGTATTTAGTTGGTTGCCATTTCCTTGTTTCCCATTATAAATTCCCCTGATTCTGACTGTAAAGGACCTACGCTTGACTTCACCAAACTTTTTCTCTTCACATATCTATAAAAGCTTTTACAGTCAGTTTTTATGTTCCCTGATGGCTTACTCTCATATTCTATTTTCCCTTTCTTAATTAATACCTTTGTCCTCCTTTGTTGACTCCTAAACTGCTCCCAATCCTCAGGATTATTGCTTTTTCTAGCCAATTTATATGCCCTCTCCTTGGATCTTATGCTATCCCTAATTTCCCTTGTTAGCCATGGTTGAGTCACCTTTTATGTTTTATTTTTATGCCAAACTGGGATGAACAAATTCTGTAGCTCATCCATTCGGTCTTTGAATGTTTGCCATTGCCTATCCACCATCAACCCTTTGAGTGCCATTCCCCAATCAATCCTACCCAACTTGCTCCTCAGACCATCGTAGTTTCCTTTATTTAAATTGAGGACCCTTGTCTCTGAGTCAACTACTTCATTCTCCATCTTAATGAAGAATTCGATCATATTATGATCGCTCCGACCCAAGGGGCCTCATACAACAAGATTGCTAATTAAGCCTTTCTCGCTACATAATACCCAGTCTAAGATGGCCTGATCTCTGGTTGGTTCCTCGACATATTGGTCCAGGAAACCATCCCGTAAACACTCCAGGAATTCCTCCTCCACAGTATTGTTACTAATTTGGTTGGCCCAATCTATATGTAGATTAAAGTCACCCATGATGACTGCTGTGCCCTTATTGCACGCTTCTTTAATTTCCCTTTTAATGCCATCCCCAACCTCCGCCTTACTGTTTGGAGGCCTATATACCACTCCCACTAATGTTTTTTTCCCCTTAGTATTTCTCAATTCTACCCATACAGATTCCACATCATCAGAGCTAATATCCTTCATTACAATTGTATTAATCCCTTCTTTAACCAGTAATGCTACCCCACCTCCCTTTCCTTTTTACCTATCTTTCCTGAATATTGAATACCCCTGGATGTTGAGTTCCCAGTCTTGGCCATCCTTGAGCCATGTTTCCGTAATCCCAACCAAATCATATTCGTTTACCTCTATTTGCGCAGCCAATTCATCCACCTTATTACAAATGCTCCTCGCATTAAGACACAAAGCCTTCAGGCTTGTTTTTTTAACGTTCTTAGACCTATTCTAATTATTGGGCCAGAAATTAGGATCGGGGGCTTGCCGTGCGTACAAACCCCCGATGTGCACTCACCCGGCGTGCCGACATCTGAAGCCTGGGCCTGCTTGGAATTCCTGTCACTGGCCCGGTTCAGATGTCGGCGCGATGTGGTTGCCTGATCCAGCCGCGTAGTTAGTGCCATGTGCCGGCTGGGATCAGGTGAGCACTGTGCTGCCAATCAGGGGAGGGGAAACTTCATTCATGAGTTTGATAGTAAGAACTGTCAAACTCATGAAAAGTACGGGCGCCCAAAAGACTAGTTTAACTTTAAATAAAATTTTAAAAAACATCCCAATAATTAAATAAACTATAAATAACTTAAAAAAAAACTATTTTAAACAATTAATCAAATTTGTGACATAAATAATTTTTTAAGAAATCGGGTCTAAAAATAAACTTACCTTACTGTAAAGTCCTTAAAAACAATAAAGCTGTGGAAAAAATGTTATAATTTTAAATAATAGACCACTTACCTTCAAGAAGCAAGTCCTTATGCCTCCTTTTTATATGTCTAAAAAGTTCAGGCCCTTGCACACGGGCAAACCTGTCAAAAAGAAGAAAGTTCAACGTGTGCGCGCAGAGTCCTGCGCGCACGCGTTGGACCTCTGAACCCCTTGGAGGAAATGCCGGTTTCCCGCAAATGCGCTGTGCATGCTGAAATCCGGCACTTCCAACGGGCCCACGCGTGTGTACACCATCCGTACTCACGCGTTGGGACCGGAATTACTGGCCCACTATTTACTGTGGCCACGTTTGATTTAAACCTTTTATTTCTCTGACTGCCACTTATGTTTTTCTCCTTCCTATCTTTTGCTTTTATCCCTGTTTTCCTTTCCTCTGTCTCCCTGCTCAGGTTCCCAAACCCCTGCCATTTTAGTTTAAACACCCCCCGAACAGTGCTAGCAAACCTCCCCGCAAGGATATTTGTCCCGCTCTGGTTCAGGTGCAACCCGTCCGACTTGTATAAGTCCCACCTTCCCCAGAAGCAGGCCGAGTGATCCAGGAAACCAAAGCCCTCCCTCCTGCACCAACTCATTAGCCACGCATTCATCTACTCTATCCTCCTATTCCTATACTCACTAGCACGTGGCACCAGGAGTAATCCAGAGATTGCAAACTTTGAGGTCCTACTCTTTAATCTGCTACCTAGCTCCCTAAATTCTTGCTGCAGGACCTCATCCCTCTTCCTACCTATGTCGTTGGTCCCAATGTGAACCATGACCTCTGCCTGTTCACCCTCCCCCTTCAGGATGCCCTGCAGCTGTTCAGTGACATCCTTGACCCTGGCACCAGGGAGGCAACAAACCATCCTGGAGTCATGTCTACGGCCACAGAAATGCCTATCTGTTCCCCTTATGATAGAATCCCCTACCACTATTGCTCTCCCAGTCTTTTTCCTCCCTTCCTGAGCAGCAGGTGCACCCCTGGTGCCAGGAAGTTGGCTGCTGCTGCCTTCCCCTGGTGAGTCATTCCCCTCAACAGTATCCAAACTGGTATACCTGTTTGAAAGGGGGATGGCCACAGGGGTCCCCTGCACTACCTGCCTGCTTCTATTGCTCCGCCTGGTGGTCACCCATTTCCCTTCTGCTTGTGCAGCCCTACCCTGCGGCATAACCAACTCATCAAACGTGTAACCCACAACCCTCTCAGCATCGTGAATGCTCCACAACCCATCCATCCGCAGCTCCAGCGCCTCCATACGGCCCATTAGTAGCTGCAGCTGGATGTCTGGCACACGTGGTCGTCAGGGACACTGGCAGTGTCCCCGAATTCCCACATAGAGCAAGAGGAGCATAACACGGGGCTGGGCTGTCCTGGCATGACTTACCCCTTTAATTAATTTAAATTAATTCAATACCACCAGTTAAAGATACACTCTAGGGCGCTTATTTACCAACTATCCCCACTACACCACAGGGACCCAAGAAAATATGAACCACAGAATTTAAGCTTGTAATGAAAAGGAGAAAGAAAGAGATACTCACCAACCAATCACTTACCTGCTTCCTGGTGACGTCACACTTGGATTACTTTTTACCTCTCTCCCCTGCTGCTGAATTGCTGAATTGGTCAGGCCTCGCCTCGCTGAATCAGCCGCCGGTTTTAAACTCCTCATCTGCTCACCGCTCCCTCGCAGGTCCGCTCTGGTCGGGCCTCGTCTCACTGAATCAGCCGTCGGTTTTAAACTCCTCAGCTGCTCACTGCTCCCTCGTAGGTCCGCTCTGGTCGGGCCTCGCCTCGCTGAATCAGCCGCCGGTTTTAAACTCCTCAGCTGCTCACTGCTCCCTCGCAGGTCCGCTCTGGTCGGGCCTCGTTCGCTGAATCAGCCGCCGCTTTTAAACTCCTCAGCTGCTCACTGCTCCCTCGCAGGTCCGCTCTGATTGGGCCTCGTTCGCTGAATCAGCCGCCGGTTTTAAACTCCTCAGCTGCTCACTGCTCCCTCGCAGGTCCGCTCTGATCGGGCGTCGCCTCGCTGAATCAGCCGCCGGTTTTAAACTCCTCAGCTGCTCACTGCTCCCTCGCAGGTCCGCTCTGGTCGGGCCTCGTCTCGCTGAATCAGCTGCCGGTTTTAAACTCCTCAGCTGCTCACTGCTCCCTCGCAGGTCCGCTCTGGTCGGGCCTCGTTCGCTGAATCAGCCGCCGCTTTTAAACTCCTCAGCTGCTCACTGCTCCCTCGCAGGTCCGCTCTGGTCGGGCCTCGCCTCGCTGAATCAGCCGCCGCTTTTAAACTCCTCAGCTGCTCACTGCTCCCTCGCAGGCCCGCTCTGATCGGGCCTTGCCTCGCTGAATCAGCTGCCGCTTTTAAACTCCTCAGCTGCTCACTGCTCCCTCGCAGGTCCGCTCTGGTCGGGCCTCGCCTCGTTGAATCAGCCGCCGCTTTTAAACTCCTCAGCTGCTCACTGCTCCCTCGCAGGTCCGCTCTGATCGGGCCTCGTTCGCTGAATCACCGCTGGCTTTAAACTCCTCAGCTGCTCACTGCTCCCTCGCAGGTCCGCTCTGATCGGGCCTCGCCTCGCTGAATCAGCCGCCGGTTTTAAACTCCTCAGCTGCTCACTGCTCCCTCGCAGGTCTGCTCTGGTCGGGCCTCGCCTCGCTGAATCAGCCGTCGCTTTTAAACTCCTCAGCTGCTCACTGCTCCCTCGCAGGCCCGCTCTGGTCGGGCCTCGTTCGCTGAATCAGCCGCCGCTTTTAAACTCCTCAGCTGCTCACTGCTCCCTCGCAGGTCCGCTCTGATCGGGCCTCATTCGCTGAATCAGCCGCCGGTTTTAAACTCCTCAGCTGCTCACTGCTCCCTCGCAGGTCCGCTCTGGTCGGGCCTCGTTCGCTGAATCAGCCGTCAGTTTTAAACTCCTCAGCTGCTCACTGCTCCCTCGCAGGTCCGCTCTGGTCGGGCCTCGCCTCGCTGAATCAGCCGCCGGTTTTAAACTCCTCAGCTGCTCACTGCTCTCTCGCAGGTCCGCTCTGGTCGGGCCTCGTTCGCTGAATCAGCCGTCGGTTTTAAACTCCTCAGCTGCTCACTGCTCCCTCGCAGGTCCGCTCTGATCGGGCCTCGCCTCGCTGAATCAGCCGCCGGTTTTAAACTCCTCAGCTGCTCACTGCTCCCTCGCAGGTCCGCTCTGGTCGGGCCTCGTTCGCTGAATCAGCTGCCGCTTTTAAACTCCTCAGCTGCTCACTGCTCCCTCGCAGGTCCGCTCTGATCGGGCCTCGCCTCGCTGAATCAGCCGCCGCTTTTAAACTCCTCAGCTGCTCACTGCTCCCTCGCAGGTCCGCTCTGGTCGGGCCTCGCCTCGCTGAATCAGCCGCCAGTTTTAAACTCCTCAGCTGCTCACTGCTCCCTCGCAGGTCGGCTCTGGTCAGGCCTCGCCTCGCTGAATCAGCCGCCGGTTTTAAACTCCTCAGCTGCTCACTGCTCCCTTGCAGGTCCGCTCTGGTCATTCTTACTTCTTCAGACAGACTTCCACGCTGTAGAAGGCACACGGAGGCAGGCGAGAGAGAGAGAGCAATGCTTCTCAAAAGCTATCTTCATATACCCCAACTTTGGGGCCGAGATTTTCCCGCCCATATCCAAGTTCATCTGGCTAAAACAAAAGGGATCCAACTGCCCTATTGTCTGGGATGGATTTCGAAAAAAGCTTGGGGTGGTTTGAATGTGTCTTCATTCTGGGGCAGAAATGTTCCCGCCCAAATCCAAGTTCATCTGGCTAAAACAAAAGGGATCCAACTGTTCCCATTGTCCAGTAATGGGTGATTCAAACCCATTCAGTTTAAACTGTTCCCTTCCTCAGTTTGAGTGTCTTTTTCAAAGGTCTGTGCTGAGCCTTCGAACCATCTCCATTCACCCTGATGGGTTTTGAATGGAGTTGTATCACTATGTAAACAGAAACCCATTGTGGTCACTGAAACTGCAGTCTCAAGTGGTTTAATCCCTTATGTCAACAAGGTAGCAGTTTCCTGTAAACAAACATCGATTGTCTCTGGAGGGAGGGGAAACTCCCTTTTGATTGACAGGATTTGACTGCCATGGCTTCACAGACACAGAAAGCAGCTTCCAGGCCCCTTTGTCCTTGGCCATGCTTTCTGACGGCCATTTTATCCCTGGGTAAAATTACCCAACTCAAGAGTGTATTTTTTTAAATAAAATGTACTGTCTTAAGGTGTGCGATTTTTTTTACAAAGTTCTTTGATTCCGGTGTTGTCCAAGTGCTGCCTAGCTTAACACAGCCCTTTTGCGGTTCTGGGTATGTTTTAAAACATTGTCCAACCCAGAGACAATTCAAATCAGGCAAAGTCTTCGTCCACGATGTAGATTAATATTTCCCGATCTTCGGGGACTGAGGGGATTTTTGCGAACCCCTACACCAGGCAGCATTTGTCAAGCTCAAGGGAGACTTGCAGACCGCACCAGCCCTAGGAGCCACAGATGGGGGAAAAGAGTTCTTCTTGGAGGTAGCGGCCAGCGGGGATAGTCTCAGTGCTGTGCTGCTCCAGGAGCAGCACGGCAGGCTAAGGCCCGTGGTCTACACCTCCAGAGTGCTCACTGATGTGGAGAGGAGCTACTCAATTTGCGAACGGCACCTTTTGGTCACGTATTGGGCTGTGAAAAGATCCTTGATCTTCACAGGCACCTCTCCCATCATCCTCCTCACGCATCACACACCCACCCAGATGCTTCTGGATGGGAGGATTAAAGATGGGACAGTCAGCAGTGCAAGCATTGCGCACTGGACCCTCCTCCTCTCGCAGATGGATCTGAAGGTGAGGGGCCTTTGCGAGCCAAAGCTCGCGGCCAATATGGTATATCCTGGAACAGCCCATCGGTGTTCCATAGAAGCGGTATGGGAGGTGAACGTAGGTTTACGGGCTGGGATACATCCCTCAGGCAGCGAAATCTATGTAGATGGTTCCAGGGTTCCAGCATGGTATCTGCTGGTGAACGACTCACAGGTTGTGGAGTTTATGACCCAACGGCAAACATTGCCCTGGCGATCAAGCTCCCCAGCACCATGAGCGCCCAACAGGCTGAACTGTCCGCGGTGGTGTACGTGGTTACCCACCCCGAAATCTTCCCCACCCCATACACGATTTGCTCAGACAGCATGTTTACTTGCAACTCGTGTACGGAATACCTGGCCATCTGGTCCTGTCGCGGGTATACCTCCGCCAACAGGAGGCCCTTAACAGTAAAGCCCCTGCTAGAGAAAATCCTGGCAGCCGTGGGGGAGGAAGGCGAGGTCTTCATCCACAAAGTGAAGGCCCATTCCTCCACAGAACCCCGCAGCCAGGGTAACCAGCAAGCCGACATGCTGGCCAAGGAGGGTGCACGCGCAGGCACTTTCTGGGACCCGTGTGAGTCCGGGCCCGTGGCAGCAGTTAGAGGCAGGGATAGGACCCAAGGGAGCTTAGGAGTAGTGTTAGCCCTGGACCTTAAAATGGTCCAAGCCCAGGACCCTGTCCTGAAAACCGTCATTAGCGCAGTAATGGAGGGCAGGAAGGTAGAAGGTCCTTACAGCGCAGCAGCCCTCTCCATAAGGGAAGGCATGCTGTTCAAAGAAGAACAGTGGGTAGTACCCCAGCAACACCGGAGAGAGTTCCTTCAACTGGCCCATGAGGGTCCGGGAGCGGGACACCCCGGGCCTGAGACCGCCTGGCAATGGGTGGAACAGGCGGGATGGTGGCCAGGACTCCGGGAAGACATCCGCGAGTTCTGTGCTAGCTGTCTTGTGTGCGCTGCAAACAACCCCGACCCCCACAGAAGGAAGGTGCCCATGGGACACGTTAGGAGGGCAGAGGGACCATGGCATTCGATCCAGATCGACTACATCGGGCCCCTGCCCACCACCCAGGAAGGCTACAAATACTGCCTCGTCCTGGTAGACGTGTTTTCCAAGTGGGTGGAAGTCTTCCCCTGCAAAATGGCCACAGCATTGGGGACTGCAAGGATCTTGGTGCGAGAGGTTTTCTCGCGGTGGGGGCTACCCCAGTTTGTGGAGTCCGACCAGGGAAGACACTTCACTGGCCAAGTCATGCAGAACACCCTTATGCTACTCGGCATCAAGGGGAAGTGGCACGTAGCTCACAATCCACAGTCCTCAGGGATTGTGGAGCGCATGAACCGCATTGTTAAAGAAAAGTTGAGGAAGGAGGCAGTGGGCTCGCCCCAAAAATGGGCGGAGGTCCTGCCTCTAGTCCTCATGGGGATCCGGGCCAGCCAGTCCAAGAGTACAGGGTATTCTCCGCATGAACTCATGACCGGTAGGGTTATGAGGACCCCCACCCATGTCCTAGCCCCAGTTCTTACTGAAGGGCAGCTTCAGGAGATAAATCGGGATAAATTCGCCCGAACACTCCTCGAACGCCTGAAACAGATTTATGAACAGGCAGCAAGTGGCATGGGGAAGCAGCATCGGAATAACCAGTTGCTGCTCGAGCCTAGCAAGAGTCACCAGTGGGAGATAGGGGACCAAGTGATGGTTAGGAACTACGCCCGAGTGGGGAGTTTAGAGCCACTGTACATGGGACCCTACAGCATAGTCGATAAAGCCAGCCCCATGGTTTACGCAGTAAAAATGCCCCGGCGCACAAAATGGTTCCATGTGAATCAATGTAAGTTGTTTAAGCCGGAGGCAGGGAAACAGGCAGCTGGCATTCAACCCGAGGTTAGAAATCCTCAGCCCGCAGTGGGTACACGCACGCAGGCTGCACACGCAGGCGCAGTCGCGTGCGTCAAGGGAGGAGTTCCCCAGCACTTTGTCCAGACCACTCCCCCTCTTCTATGGGATTCTGAGGAGGAGGAGCCTGAATCAGATGGCCCCGCCTCCAAACTGCGTTTTGAACCTGGAGGGGAAGGCCCTCAGCCACCGGCAGCCGGTGGCGAGGGATTGCCTGTCCCCAGTTCAGGTTTGGGAGGGGAGGAACCCGAGGGAGAAGGCCCCCAGCCAGCGAGGACTGTGACCCGAGCCAAAGGTCCGCTCACCAGGGTAGCCCCACCGGTAGCACTCCCTAGGAGGTCTCCTCGGCCACCCCAGCCCAGAAAAGTATGGTCACCGGCTCTTCAGTTAAAAAGGGCGGCCTCCCGTGTCAGGGAGAAGCCGAAAGACAGAGGTCCCCAGCCAGCAGCCATAAGCTGCGAGGGACCAGAAGTGGAGATCAGTCCAGCTTCGCCGCAGGTAGTAGCCCGCAACAGTCCTAACAGAGATTAGGCTGGCCGCATGGAGACGGGCGGCAGATGTACATAGCTTTGTTTAAGTTTAGTAATGTGTATAAGGTTAAGTTAGGGTGTTTTAATTTAATTCTATGTAAGGAACCGGCAGTCTATAAGTTTTAAGTATGGAACCGTTCCAGAGTGCTGTCTACGTGAGCCGAGGTCGCGGGACCCGATCATACTTCCCCCGAGCCAGGGAGCCTCCAGGGAACCTGGCTAGATGCTTTTATGTCTTTTCCAGAATTTCGAAATGTGTGGAGGCATAATCCTGCTCGCCCTGTTCGGGTTAAGCCTCACGAGAAGGGGCGATGTCGAGGACCATCATATCTTCGGATGCTCGGGGAAGAGAGCACCCCTAGCACACGACGGAAGTGGCCTACGACAGGCGGATGAAATCGCCTCGTATGTCCACGAGGGAAGCTGGCCAGGATGGCTGGGATCCAATTCGACCCAGTATTCTAGTGAGACCGGCTTCATGTATGGGGAGGCCTCCCTCCAGTGCCCGAGGATATGAATCGTCACCCCAAGGATTAGCGTCACCATGGGCAAAAGAATATGTTTGACGTGTAAAGGGGACGTTCCCCTGGATAGGTGGTGGTGGCTCAGAAAGTTAAGCAAAGACATGGGGAACCCCAGGGTAGAGTGGGAAAGGTTAGGGAATGACACTCACAGGACCATTACAGGGACCCAGGGAGGGTTAAGTGTGTGCTGGGATAAATGGTGGGAACCGGATCAGGGGATCTATGTCTGTATGTGGGGATCAGAGAAAGTCTGCCCCACAGGCGTTTCCATCATTTTCCGCAGCCAATGGCAAAATAACGGGAGGGGGATGGACTGGGAGTCCCGCCTGGAATCATGCGCGATCCTGTACTCTCCAGTCTCGGTTAATGCCACTGAACTGGTGACCCGCCCCGACAGCCCCTGCTCATGACCCCGACATCATGGACAGTAGCAGAGGGATGTCCTGCCACCACCAAGGGACCAGGGAACGGCCTGGTGCTAGTACCCACAGACCAGGTGCTGTATCAAGGGGCGCATTACGCGGGGACCTCGGTGATTTTAAACCTCACTGAGGTACACTTACGCGCGTGGTGCCCCGCAGAGATTGCCAAATTGTATCAAGCCCTATTAACAGAAATGTTTTGAAAATTCCGTAAATTTGACTTTTCGGAGGTCAATAAGACCGAATTGTATACTCACCACGAGATTTGGGATGGGATTGGGAGGCAAAGAAGCAGTGTTCGTAATGATGTTTTAACTGGTTTTAACACAGGGTCCTCGGTCATCAACAGTTTGGATGAAATCGAGCTGCAGACCCAGATTAATGGTCTAAAAACGCAATTAAAGGGTATTTTAACTGATGAGAATAAGGTGGTAAGTTCTGAGTTGCATGAAGACCAGGCCATGACACTCCACTTAAAGGAGATCATCGCGGAGCTGGAAAAACATGCAAAGACAGTAAATGCTCTCATCAGGGAGGACAGAAACGCTTCTGACCAGGCTGCGCAGAATGAAGTGTGCGTGCTGTACGGGGCATTGTTGCTGGGTGAGGGCCGCAGTAATCTGGAGGATTTAAAACAAGGTTTAGTCCCCTCCTGGATCAGCAACAAACACGTCGCAGCCCTCCACCCGTTTGAGAATGCATTAAGCCCGTGCCAGCTCCGGCTAGCTTCGGAGGCCTACCCAGTCCCAGTGGACTGTGGGCGGTCCAACCACACCGTCATGGGGATAGTTGTAAGGATGCTGGTCATGGGCAGGATGGCCCGACCCGCACCGATATACAGGGTGGAGAACATTGGAATCATTCAAGCGGGTGCACACATTCGTTTTGTAGCGGTCCCACCCTATGTCATAAAGTGGGAGCACGCTATGATGGGTACTGACCTCTCGGGGTGCCGTAGCCAGGGAGCATACACCATCCTGTGTCCCCAGCACTTGAATGCCTATTCGAAACCACAATGCGGGTTCAGAGCTGCTGACGTGTAACCTATAAATTGTACAAGGCCATGTTCCCCCACAGGTAGCATATATAGGGGGTATTTGCGTCACCACAGGAGCATCTCACTACCAGCATGGACAGCACAGCTGGTGCGTGGTGAGTGACAGCAGTTTCTGCTTCAAACCCGAGGCAGAAGTACAAATGGCACAGACACGAATTGTCCCCATTCCTGAACCGTCCACTGTTCACCTCACTGTGGAGGAGACTTTTACCCACCTCCAAAAATATGTCGCCCACTTTGGTTACCCGATTCCCCCTCTCCCAGAGCCCCTTACCAAATTATTCAAAGCCGTTCTAGTATCACAAAAGCACTTCTACACTTTGGAACAGAAGACTGTACAGATAGGGGCCGACATTTTAGATATTATGACCCCGCCCTGGTAGGACGTTTTTGAAAGTATAGAGGTCCCCTCCTGGATTTGTATTGTATCCCACATCTTAGTAGTCTGTCAGCTAGGGATCGTCCTCTACTTGGTTTGTGTCCAGTGTAGGAGAAAGGGTCCCGAGGTAGAATTTAAAGCGAAAAGGTTGTGGAAGGACTGGTATGCCCGAGTGTAAGAAGAAACACCCATGTGAGCTTTGTGTCATATCACTGCCGGGTGATGGCAGATCCGTTTGTTATTTTTAATAAAGCTCGTTCCTTCTGTTCATTATTTTTAATAAATATGGTTTTGGCCTGATGTTAATTTTATTAATGATTGTGTGTTGTAATAAAGTTTTATGATGTCCCAAGTAGTGCAGGGGTATTGGACCCCTCCGTGCTTGGATTATTGTAACAGATTATATTTTCTATCAATAGATGCCTGCCGCGCATTGCGGTTTTCTCTAAGTAAGGGGAATGTATGTGTCGGGGGATCATGGATAGATAAATATAGGAGAAGGTTGTTTGTGGGGGGTCAGAAATGTCACCTTGATTGGACACTTCAAGCAAGTTTCAATATCCTAGGGAGGACTGAAAGGATTCGCAAATTTCATGTCTCCCCCGAAGATTTACTTTTGGTTTATTAAAGAAACCCTGGTTGGACTGAGTTTAAAATCCAGTGCACAACAAGATGGCTGCGGTCGGCCTCATGGCAAAAGCCTGTAAGTTTCAGTTTGGACTGACAGCTTGTATTCTGATGACTGTGAGAAGAAACTTTCCAGAACTCGAATGCAGACAGACCTTCTGCATTAATTGCATTAGAAGCAAACCCAGTGGCATTCGGGCCTCTGATTAAAAGCCATCAAGGTTGTTTGCACAAACAATCAACAGCAGTCAGGGCCTATTGAATATGTAATAGGACAAGCTCAGCAGCATTCAGGCCTTCGTTTAGAGAACATCAACACTGTTTACAAATGATCAACGGGGCATTCAGACTGGAATGGCCCCATCACAAAACCAGTTGGACAAAGGGGAACACTGATGAGATCAGTAAAACCGATTACCGGCCATCCAGGTCAATGGGCCCAGATCGGTACCTTTTGTATAAGTTTCAATACGTCCAGATTAGACAAAAGAAATGAGCTGATCTGGCGGGAGATAAGGGCTACCGGGAAGGGTATAACTAGTCCCTCGGGCAGCCGTATCTCTCTCTCTCTCTCTCTCTCCTGCTTCGCCTCCGGTGCCCTGCCTTACCATCAACCCAGCAAAAAGGACCGTCGACGAAGAGCCCGTCCAGGGAAGTAGAATATACACAGTTACGTTTAAATTACTGGGGTATCTCTGCTTTGGGGCAGTGAAAACCTAAGACATCAGCAGGCAACAGGGCACGGAGCAGGCGTTTCAACATCCTAGACTGGTGAACATCAATTTTCTGGCCCATCACAAGATAACCTAGATAGGTGTAAAGGGTGGGAGTTAAAGGGAATTGCTATAGTGTCAATTTAGTCATTTTCCCTCGATGTGTCCGTTTCTCCTCCCCCGTTAAGTGTAATTGTGTTGCATCCATAGTGATTTTCTCTGTATAGTAATTGTTCTCTATTTTAATAAACATTGATTTTCTTTGCACTGAACCACTGGTTTCGTTTGTCTATATCGCTACTCGTAAATAAGTCCGGTGCTCAGAACCAAAAAGGGGAAGCGATTCGAACCGCACGGGGCTGGAGCAGCTCAGACACATGACTGACTGACCAGACACAAACCCCAAACCAAAAATCCCCTACACTCCTGCTCACCCCTCTCACCCTACCACTCCTGCCCACCCCTTCCGCTCACCCATCCCGCCCACTCCTCCCACTCACCCATCCCACCCTCCCCCTCCTGCCCACCCCTCTCGCCCACCCCTCCCGCTCACCCCTCCCACCCTACCCCTCCTGCACACCCCTCCCACCTACCCCTCCTGCCCTACCCCGCGCACCCCTCCCACCCACCCCTCCCGCCCTACCCCTCCTGCCCACCCCTCCCGCTCACCCCTCATGTCCACCCCTCCCGCACACCCTTACCAGGCTATCCCTCCCGCCCACCTTTCACGGCCTACCCCGCCCACTCAACCATCCCACCCACCCCTCCCGGCCTACCCCTCCTGCTCACCCCTCCCGCCCACCCCGCCTGCCCACCCCTCCTGCTCACCCCTCCTGCCCACCCCTCCCAGCCTACTCCTCCCACTTAACCCTCCCGCCCACCCCTCCCGGCCTACTCCTCCCACTCAACACTCCCGCCCACCCCTCCCGGCCTATCGCTCCTGCCCACCCCTCCCAGCCTACCCCTCCCGCTCACCCCTCCCGCCCACCCCTCCCGGCCTACTCCTCCCACTCACCCCTCCTGCCCACCCCTCCTGGCCTACTCCTCCCACTCACCCCTCCCGCCCAGCCCTCCCGGTCTACCGCTCCTGCCCACCCCTCCCAGCCTACCCCTCCCGCTCACCCCTCCCACCCACCCCTCCCGGCCTACTCCTCCCATTCACCCCTCCCATCTACCCCTCCCGGCCTACCGTTCCCCGCCCACCCCTCCCGGCCTACCGCTCCTGCCCACCCCTCCCGGCGTACCCCTCCTGCCCACCCCTCCTGCCCCACCTCCCGCTCACCCCTCCCGCTTACCCCTCCCACCCTACCCCTCCCGCCCACCCCTCCTGCCCACCCCTCCTGGCCTACTCCTCCCACTCACCCCTCCCGCCCAGCCCTCCCGGTCTACCCCTCCCGCCCACCCCTCCCGGCCTACTCCTCCCACTCACCCCTCCTGCCCACCCCTCCCAGCCTACTCCTCCCACTCAACACTCCCACCCACCCCTCCCGGCCTATCGCTCCTGCCCACCCCTCCCAGCCTACCCCTCCCGCTCACCCCTCCCGCCCACCCCTCCCGGCCTACTCCTCCCACTCACCCCTCCTGCCCACCCCTCCTGGCCTACTCCTCCCACTCACCCCTCCCGCCCAGCCCTCCCGGTCTACCGCTCCTGCCCACCCCTCCCAGCCTACCCCTCCCGCTCACCCCTCCCACCCACCCCTCCCGGCCTACTCCTCCCATTCACCCCTCCCGTCTACCCCTCCCGAACTTCCGTTCCCGCCCACCCATCCCGGCCTACCGCTCCTGCCCACCCCTCCCGGCGTACCCCTCCTGCCCGCCCCTCCCGCCCCACCTCCCGCTCACCCCTCCCGCTTACCCCTCCCACCCTACCCCTCCCGCCCACCCCTCCCGCCCCATCCCCCCAACCCCTCACGCCTACCCACCCCGCCTCCATCCCCTCCACCCCTGTCCCCCCACCACGACTTATCTTTCCTGGCGGCTGCTCCAGCCCGATTTCCAAAATTCAATGTGGTGAGCTGCACCGAGATGCCTGTTTGGTGCCCTGCAGCTCACTTGATGAATTCAAATATGGCCGGAGCTTCAAAGTTATGGGGCCATTTCCCCGCTGGAATGGGCAACCGACCAACGCATTCTGCCCGTCTCCCGCACAAAAGTTAAAATCTACCTCAGTGAATTTTTAACAGTAACAGGCCTAGAAATTGGGTATAGCCCCGCTTGAGGCGTTAGAGCTGGCGATGCGCAAAGTTTATAGCCAGACGAAACTTATCACCGCCTGGCGTGATATTGGGTTGCATCGCCCCCCAAAGGGGATTGAGGCGCTAAATCAGCCGTTGCACGGTGCTCTTAAGGCGCAAAAGGTCAGGCGCTACTCAATATCGACGCGGACGGGCGCAGCGCAGGTGAACTCAATTACGGGAAAGCACGAGACCTGCAGGCGTCGGCCGGCTCTTAAAGGGGTGGGTCAGTCAGCCTGAGCTTCAACACCCAACGCCCTGTAGGCCCCAGATTCGGCGCTCGCCCTTGTCTGGCGGTACAAACTTGTTCATCATGGAGAAGGTTAGGCAGAGAGCAGAGCGCTTCAGCACTGAGGCTCTGGACCACTTGGTGGCTGCAGTTGAACACCGTCGAGAGGTCCTGTATCCGGATAATGGCAAGAGGCCGAATCAGAAGGCTTATCGACAATCTTGGAGGGAGGTTGCTGTGAGGGTCAACTCCAGCAGCATGGTGACCAGGACCCCTGTTCAGTGCAGGAAGAAATTCAACGACCTCACACGAATCGTTAGGGTGAGTGATGGTTTACCAAACTTGTGCTTCCCTCCATCTGCAGATGACTTCGGGCACCCTGCTGCAATGATGCGCCAATGGCCATCTGTCAGTATGCACCCATGGCCCTTTCTGGGCACACACATGGACAGATGTCTCAAGGCCTCATGTAAGGGCTCTTGCACCATGGGGGGCATGCGATGCGGTCTCAAGGCCTCTTGTAAGGGCTCTTGCACCATGGGGGGCATGCGATGCGGTCTCAAGGCCTCATATAAGGGCTCTTGCACCATGGGGGGCATGCGATGAGGTCTCAAGGCATCGTGTGACAGAACCTCCCCTTCTTTCCCCTGCAGGCCAAGCTGGCGATGATTCGAAAGGAGCAGCGTTGAACCGGTGGTGGACCTGCACAAGTGGTCACTCTCACGGATCTGGAGGAGAGAGTGCACCAGATGCTTGGAGGACGTCTGTCTGGTCCAGTGACCACTGCATCTGCCGACCCCATTACCGACAGCGAGGGTAAGACTCTCACCTTTTTCACCTGTTGCCTTCCACTTGGTCCCCCCGCCAGCATGCATCCTCAATGTGCAGCCATGTCAGAGCCTTGCTGCAATCTGGCATGCCTTTCAGCAAACCTGTCCTTTTGCTAAAGCCACTCTTCCAACTCCCACTTTCAGATGAAGCAGCACCAACTCGGGCTCAACGCGCTGAAGCTGCCAGTGCCAGTGCCACCGGAGGCGAGGACCAGGAGGAATCCAGACCAGCCGTTGCAGAATCCGGGGAGCTGACACATCTGCAGACTGGGGATAGTAGTCCCCTGGAGGGGAGGGGGGGTGGCTCTGAGGATGAACCAGTTGCCGGACCAAGCGGCATGCAGCAACGCAGGGGGGATAGGCAAGTTCCGCCACCGTCTCCCCGCAGGGCAAGGCAGGTCGTCATGACTGCTGCACAGAGTGCAGATGAGGTCTGTCGCCTGGCTGAGATGAGCAAACAGGCCCGGGTCAGACACACGGAGCTGATGGCTGCAGTGGAGAAGAGGCCTGAGTCAATAGATTCATTGGCTAGGAGTATGTTGGACTTCGGGGCAACAACGGAGAGGACTCTGCAAGGCTTTGGGGCAACAATGGAGAGGACTCTCCAGGTGTTCGGGGAAACAATGGACAGGTCTATCCAGGGCTTCGGGGCCACAATGGACAGGACTATCCAGGGCTTCGGCCCAACAATGGAGAGGACTGTCCACGGCTTTGAATCGGCAATGGAAAGGACTGTTCAGGGCTTTGGACAATCCCTGGAAAGGTCTGTGCAGGGCTTGTCCGAGGCAGTGGCGCGGTCGGCACCTGCCTTGTCCGAAGCCATGGGAAGAACTGTCCTGGCCCTCTCCGAAGCACTGGCACCTGGCACACAGGTCCTCACTGTTGCCATGCAGTCACTTGCTGGGCTCCTCCACACCCAGATTGACGCAACGCGATCTCTCACTGCAGCCGCCCTCTCTGCATCAGATAGGATCACCCCGGGCCCTTCCACTCCCGTACAAGGCCAGGAATCAGTGGAGCATGTGATTGTGGCGGATGAGCCGAGCTGCTCCCCTCAGATAGCCAGTGTGTCATCCGGCCATGGTGCAGGTGTCCTCTCTCGGCAGGAGACCATTGCACATGCCAGCGCTGGGACGCCTGCATTGCAGCTGCCACCACCTGCAGGCCACACTGCTTCCAGCCATGGTCACAGCAAGCATCCTGCGTCCGCACCCTCCAAGCCCAGAGGTCGGCCAGCCCGTCCCTCAGGGGCTTCTGCACTTCCAGACAGTCAGCAAGCGTCCCCCAGCCTTGAGCCCGCCACTGGGGTCCAATTACGTAGGAGCAGCAGGGAGGGAAGGGGCCGGGCACGAAAGAGAAGTCGTTCTCCCTCAAGGGGCCAGTTGTAGAGGGAGGTGCTGAGATGTTTGTTTGTCCAAATTCAAGGACACCCTCACCTGCTGTTATATTTGCAGAAGGTTTGTTGAGTTTTGCGGCTTTGCCGAGCAGTTCACAGTTTTTTTGAAAGTTATGGTTTCTACTCACATTACGTTGTTTAGCTGTAATGAAAGACTTTTGTGTCAATAAACAGAAGTTTCATTGTTGCATGGTGCATGTGACTACTTTCAGTGATGCTGGCATTCAGAGGCCCTCAAACATCCAAAGTGCGCATGAGTTAAGACTCTCATCATTCCGCCACAGGGGTGTCGACAGGAGTCCAGAGGAGCCGCTAACGTATGGATCTTCCACTTTCAGCAGCCCTTCCATCTTCCTCCTCCTCCTCCTCCTCCTCCGCCTGCTCTTCCTCCTCCTCCTCCTGCTCCTCCTCATACTCCTCCTCCTCCGCCTGCTTGTGCAGGGTCCGAGGGAAGGTAATGAATTGACGCGGTTGCCTATAAAGGGCATCAGTCACTTGCCGGATGCAACAGCGGACTGCAGCCTGAGCGACAGTCGCATTGTCCCCAATGGCTGACTGAAAGGATCCGTTGGCATAAAAATGGAGGCCATCAGTCAGTTTAGCCATCACGGACAGAGAGGTTCTGCAGCGTTCACGCGGCTGCAGATCCTGACCAAGCAGCTGGCACAGATCAGTAACAATGTCCCTCCAGATTCGGAGCCTTCGCAAACACTGCTCCTCCGACATGTCAAGGCTTGTCACCTGCTGCCTAAAGACCCTTGCAGCATCCCGTCGGATTGGCCGACCTCCATTGCCCCTCCTCATTTTGGCCAATCCCGGCCCTCTCTCCCGCCGTCTCTCTGCCCCTTCACACTGTTGGGCGATGAGGCCGTCGCCCTCCAAACAAGCTCCCATTCCGATGCCAGTTGGTCAAAAGGCTTTTAGGTGTAGTGCTGCAAGTGCTTCGGACAGGGTTGAAGGTCCCAAGTACTGTAAAGCTAAATTCCCAGAACTCCGCTCCACATTAGCTCGCCAACTCTCTCCAGCAGCGATTGCAATGAGCAGGCCAAGTGGCAGAAGATTCTGCACTAGAGCTGTCCCCTTTAAATAGCGCAGCCCTACTCCGAGAAGGGCCTGTTAGCCCTCCCTCAAACTGCCACTAATAGCGCTGGGCGCTAAGGCTCCGGGCGCCACCCAATATGCGCTCAGGTGCTCCTAAAAGGCGTTGCACACTGAAATGACATCATGAGCTACTTGCGCTCGTGGGCGCGCGCAAACACTTAGCGCAGGCGCTAAATGTATCGTCAATATCTGAGTTGGCGCTATCTTCATAGCGTTCGCCCCAACATAGGGCTTCGCCCCAATTCTAGGTCTCTTTAGGCGCTCAGCACCGGTGCTACCAATCCAATTTCTAGGCCACAGTGTCCTCTGGGGTTTCATAAGAACATAAGAACATAAGAAATAGGAGCAGGAGTAGGCCAATCGGCCCCTCGAGCCTGCTCCGCCATTCAATAAGATCATGGCTGATCTGATCCTAACCGCCAATCCACTATCACAGAACCATCTTCTGAATCTAACAGAAATATGTAAGATTCGCAATTTTCAGCAAAAATCACGCAAGAAAACTGGATAAAATAAGACTGTTTATTGACCAAAGTAAGCTTGCACAGAAAAACCTTTGATAAAAGGGCATACAAAATGGCCGCCAGGCCCCGTGATCAGTTTATGAACCATTTTATTTCTGTTACTGCAAGCCAGACAGGCTTGTGGATTGAAGACAGTGAGCCCACGAAAGCCAGTCTCTGGGAACCGTAACTCAGAGCAACAGCATACATATTCAATGGATTATAAGTACAGGATGGGGCCCATCAAGATATGGGCGGACAATGTAAAAACACTTATACCCATTTATCGTACAAAGGAAAAACCGTTTAGCAGCCATCAGGGAAAATGTCCGGACCGATCAATATGCGAACCGAGCCACGGTGACAATGCAAAAGGCATTGAAAGACATTATCGGCCAGGAAGGCCAGTTTAAGTTATCACCGGCTCCGTTACAAGACAAAGCGCCCCTGCAGAGATTTCTGCCCGCCAAAATTAATACAAAGACAGGACTATGATTTGGCGGGAGATAAGACTGTCCCAAAAGAGTATAACTATGGATTGAAAGTCCATCTAAGTTACTTCGGACTTCGGGTTACTTGAACAACTTCTTCTTCACTGCCACGGCTTCTTGTTGGGCGACTTCAGGCTTCCATTTCTTCAAGAACTTTCTTCTACGAGGAACGAACGAAGGGCGGACGGTGCCCGGATTGGCGCCTCTTCCACTTCGGCAGATCGATGAAAACGTTTTCGTCTTTTTAAAGACGGACGGTTTCGGAAAAAAGGACAACGTGGCCGGTGTTCAGCCAAACAAGGCTCGGCCACGACGAGAAGACGACAAGGGTGGCCCGGGTACTGGGGTCGGGAGATCATCGACGACCCAGGCCGACGGAGAAGAAACCCTCTGGAGGACTGGCGATCTAGGCCACAAGATTCTCCCAAGTGCATAGCCTGCATCTGGGTCTGCTCCATGAACCCAAATCGACTTAGTAGATCTCAACCTTAACGAGCGCTCATCGAGGCTGGGTCTACCCCACCGCCTCGAGGGAGGAGAGAATATCGACTGCGCCAGAAGTTTCCAAATCCACGTGACGACGGAAAGCGGTGCCAAAAAGGCTGCGAACCCCCCTTTCTCACGATTTCGAGAGTGGTGAGCATGATCCCAAGTTCCCCAGGTCAAAACTTAGTTTAGGTATGGGGAGGGAGTTAAGGGAAATCGTAATGTGTTTCCCCTTTTACGATGTGCCGTGTGTTCCCCATTTCCATAGAGTCAAGTTCATAAATTTGTGCATGATTGTAGTAACTTTAATCTGTGCCTATGACATGTATTTTGTAATGCTTCAAACTGTTTAAAAATAAAAGCATCCATTTCGTGCTATTCAACCTGGTCTATTGAGTTCTTTCTCTGCACTACTGTTCTCTGCACCTAAGTCCAAGGTCTAGAACCATAGGGGGAGTGGGTCGAACCACTCAAGGGTAATTATTGCACGAAGCCTGGCAGGAGACCAGAAAGAGCAAGAGAAACCCCCTACAGAAATGGCGACCGCGGCAGGACCTTGGCAGCAGGAAAGTAGTGTGTTAGATCAAGATCTGAATAAATGAAATGTGATGGATGAAAGAATAGCAGATTATGTTTTCGGAAAAGTCAACCTCACAAAACAATGGATATCTGATCTACTAAGGGATAGGCGCCCGCTAGACGCAGCCATCAAGTGGACAGCGGGTAGAGAGCATAAGAAATCTGTAGAAAAGGCGGTCTGGCTGATGTGCTACAAGAAGCAAGTCCAGCTTTTGGACCAGGTAGTTGCAGCACAGACAGTCCAGATCAACGGCTTGCTTAAAGGCGTAGAGGAAAAGGTTGCGGGAGGTCAAAAACTGATTGAATCGCTTGACGCGCTGAACCAGGAACGCCGCTCTGTAATTCGCTGCCACGAAACCCGGGTAGAATATTTAAAATGTCAGGTCGTTGAGGCCAAGGCCTGTGAAGGTAGAATGAGAGAGGTGTTCCCGTCTAGCCAAACAAGTAGATGCCCAAGAGGAAAAGCTCCTGGGAGCCAGGGCAGCATATAAGATGGCCATGGAGGATAGATCTGAGAACACCGACCACAGCACTTGCCGCCGGGAGCTAGAGGACCTGAGAAAGGCCCTAGCGAAGACAAACGGGTTGGTGTGTCTCATAAATCCACCAGCGAGTCAGCTGTTGCTAGCCAAGGAATCCAAAAGACCGATTCCACAAGAGGCAGTTGGGGTACCAACCCCCGAACCTTCTGCGCCTCCTGCCTATGAGGAGTCTTGGACTCCGGGACAGGAGACGGAGACGGTAGAGGAAGAGAGCCCTGAGGTAGAGCAACCCCAGACAGTAGAGTCGGGGTCGGCGCCAATGTGTCCAACGAGACACCGGAGGATCGGTCCAAATGAAGAAAATGGCGATGACGGACCCCTTGAGAGTCAGATCATAATGCCTCATAGCGCACGACAGCTAAGAGAGATGATAAGTCACATCCCAAAACTCTCCGAGTCAGGAGATCCCTCCGTGCATTTCAGGGACGTGGAGCAGACCGCAGCAGTCAATGACTGCGACGGGGTTGAACAGTCTAAAATGCTGCTGTTCTCCCTGGACAGTTCGCTCCTCCAGTGTCTCCCTGACGAGAGCAAGAGAGGGCACAGGGACTATGAGTTGCTACGGGATGAGATTCTGGAGATCATGGGAGAGGGGGACGGAACTCCGTTCCTCCGTTTAGAAAAGACAGTGCAGCTAGAGGGAGAAGCCCCACGGGTTTTCGCCGACAGGTTGTGGCCAGTGTATCGGCGCAGCTGCCCGGGCGGGCCGGCCCGGGCCGGGCTGGATGGCGAACAAAGGGCTCACTGGCTTCGGTGCCTGGTAGCAGGTTGCCTGCCAGTAGTGAAGGAACAGGCCAAAGCATGGTTTGACCCCACTAACGCCCGCTCCACGGAGGAAGTAGTACTAGATCAGCTCACGATCAGTTATAGAAACAACAAGGGCAAGAAAACGCCTGTTGTGAAAGGAAAGGTGCATGAGGTGAGACCCGCAGCCTCTGCTAAAAAGGAATGGCGTCAGGAGGGAAATCGCCATCCCCAAGCAAATAGCAGTTGTTACGGGTGTGGGAAGGAGGGTCATTGGCGCAAGGACTGTAGGAATCCTTGGAAGGATAAGAGGGAGAGAGCGTTCGCCGCAGCCCAAGATCAAGCCCAAGCCCGAGTCGCCAACGGCCCGAGAGTTTACCCAACACCAGCACAGCCACAAGTGCAGGCCGCTGCCCCAACACCAGTCCAGAACCCAACCGTAGCCTCTGCCCCGAATAAAGGGGGTGGTGCGGTTGTGGACCCCGCTGCGATCGAGTCAGTCTTGGAGACTATGCGGTCTCTGATGACCTGGCAGGGGAAGGTAGCGGTTGCTAACAGCCCTATCGCCCCCGAGACCCCAGCCGAAACACCTAAATGACTGACGCCCGCGCAGCCCATCTACTTGTGTCCGCTCCGCTATGACGCTTGGAGAAGACCTGTGGTGCAGATGGAGGTGGAGAAACAAAGGGGTAGTTACCTGTTGGATACGGGAGCTTCGTGTACCGTGATCCACACGGACAAACCTTTTGCCTCACCTCTGTCCGCCCAGGCTCCATATTTAGTAGCGGGTTTCACAGGTAGAGCACAGGCTGGCGCGCACTCCCTCCCGCTCTCCATTCAGTTGGGAGCGCTCCACACCACATGGACGTGCATCCTATTGAAGTGGAAAGAGGGGGGGGGGAAAGGCATCCTCGGGGCTGATTTCTTGGTGGAACACGGGATCCTCGTGGACCTGAGAAATCACTGTCTCTGGGGAGCCGAGGGCGGTTTAGGTAAGGTAGTCGTAATCCCGGGGAAGGAAGAAAAGGGGGCCCTGTGCACTATGAAGCCATCAGGAGGTTACGATCTCGAGCTCATGATAACAAACGTCCCAACGGACTTGCAGGCGCGTGTGTCAGAAAATCTGACCGCGTTCGCCACCCACAAGCACGACTGCGGGAGAGTCACTGGGTTCGAAGTCAGCGTAGACGGGGACCCCATGATCCGACCCCAAAAGCAGTATAATTTCCCCAAGGAGGCAGAACCCGACATGGAGGCAGCAATATCTTCATTGGTACAGCAGGGCGTGTTGAGGACGATAGCCACCCACGTGAACTCCCCATTATGGCCGGTAAAGAAACCGGACAATTCGTGGAGAGCCACGGTGGACTATAGAGTCCTCAATAGTAATATCCCAGCCTGCGCGCCCACGGTAGCAGCAGTTGCAGACTTAATAGGGAGTATTCCAGCATCGGCGACCACATTCACGGTGCTGGACATCTCGAACGGTTTTTGGTCCATTCCGCTGCGGCGGGAGGACCAGTACAAGTTTGCCTTTACTTTCAAAGGGCAACAGTACACCTGGAACTGCTTACCACAGGGTTTTCACAACAGCCCCAGCATTTTCCATCAGTGCATGGCGGGGAGTTTGAAAGAGTTCAGCCAGCCCAACCAGATAGTGCAGTATGTGGACGACTTACTCCTGTTCACAGATACAAGGGAGCAGCACGGCCCACTGTTAGCCGAATTGTTGGAACTGTTAGAAAGGAAGGGTTTCAAAGTAAACCCAAAGAAAGCCCAGATCGGCCAGCAGGAAGTTAAATTCCTGGGTCTGGCCATCCGCGCTGGGGAAAGAGCCATAGATAAGGCCAGACGGGAATCTATACAAGATCTGCCAATTCCCAACACAGTAACGGGTGTAAGGTCCTTTTTGGGATTGACCGGGTACTGCAGAGATTTCATCGAGGACTATGCTGCCACAGCGGCCCCGCTACTTCGACTCTTACACAAGGGAGTCGAGTGGTCTTGGGGCGAGGGGTGCCAGGCAGCATTCGAGAAGTTGAAAAGAGATCTGCAGACCGCGCCAGCCCTAGGGGCCATAGATGGGGGAGAGGAGTTCTTTCTGGAGGTAGCCGCTAGTGGGGACAGCCTGAGCGCAGTGCTGCTCCAAGAGCGGCACGGCAAGCTAAGACCAGTAGTTTATTCCTCCAGGGTGCTCACGGATGTGGAGAGGAGTTTCTCCAATTGCGAACGGCATCTCCTGGCCACGCATTGGGCTGTGAACAGATCAGTGATCTTCACAGGGACCTCTCCCATTACGCTCCTCACCCATCACACCCCCACGAAGATGCTTCTGGACGGGAGGATTAAGGATGAGACCATAAGCAGCGCTCGGATTGCGCGCTGGACACTCCTCCTTTCCCAGATGGATCTCAAAGTTAAAGGCCTCTGCGCGCCAAGGCTCGCAGCCAATATGGCATATCCCGGGACAGCCCATCAATGTTCCGTAGAAGGGGTATGGGAAGTTAACATAGGTTTACGGGCCGGGATACATCCCACGGGCCGCGAGATCTACGTAGACGGTTCTAGCACTGTAGCTGACGGCAAGCGACTCACAGGGTGTGGAGTTTATGACCCTGCGGCAAACATTGCCCTGGCAATTAAGCTCCCCAGCACTATGAGCGCGCAGCAGGCTGAACTGTCCGCGGTGGCGTACGTGGTTACCCACCCCGAGATTTTCCCAACCCCATACACGATTTGCTCAGACAGCATGTTCACGTGCAATTCGTGTACAGAGTACCTCGCCATCTGGTCCCGACGCGGGTACACCTCCGCGGACGGGCGGCCTTTAACAGTTAAGCCCTTGCTGGAGAAGATCCTAGCAGCTGTGGGGGAGAAAGGAGAGGTGTTCATCCATAAGGTGAAGGCTCACTCCATTACAGAACCCCGCAGTCAGGGCAACCAGCAGGCGGATGCGCTAGCCAGGGAGGGTGCCCGCAACGGCATTCTCTGGGACCCATACGAACCCGGACCCGTGGCGGCGATCCAAGGCAGGGAGGGAATTCCTGGGAACACAGGGGTGACACCGCCCCCAGACCTAAAGGCCGTCCAAACCCTGGATCCCGCCCTAAAAGCAGTCCTAAAAGCCATCACAGAGGGCAAACAGGTAGAAGGTCCGTACAGTACGGCAGCCCTCACAGTCAAAGAAGGTATGCTGTTCCGAAAGGAGCAGTGGGTTGTGCCGCAGCAGCACCGAAGGGAATTCCTGCAATTGGCCCACGAGGGTCCAGGAGCGGGACACCCCGGACCTGAGGTCACCTGGCAACGGGTGGAGCAGGCGGGATGGTGGCCGGGACTTCGGGACGATGTCCGCGAGTTCTGCGCAAGCTGTCTTGTGTGTGCTGCTAACAACCCAGACCCCCACAAAAGGAAGGTGCCCATGGGGCACATCAGGAGGGTAGAGGGACCATGGCAGTCGATTCAGGTCGACTACATAGGGCCCCTGCCCGCCGCCCAGGGAGGCTATAAGTACTGCCTTGTCCTGGTAGATGTGTTCACCAAATGGGTAGAAGCCTTCCCGTGCAGAACAGCTACGGCACTGGGTACTGCTAAGATCTTGATTCGGGAAGTGTTCTCACGGTGGGGACTCCCCCGTTTTGTAGAGTCCGACCAAGGGAGTCAGTTCACCGGTCAAGTAATGCAGAACGCCCTCAGGCTCTTGGGCATTGAGGGAAAGTGGCACGTAGCATACAATCCCCAGTCATCCGGGATTGTTGAGCGTATGAATCGGACCCTCAAGGAAAAGCTGAGGAAAGAGACAATGGGCTCGCCCCAGAAATGGGCGGAGGTCCTGCCTTTAGTCCTCATGGGGATCCGAGCCAGCCAGTCCAAAAGCACGGGGTATTCCCCGCACGAGTTAATGACTGGAAGGATCATGCGAACACCCACCCATGTGCTAGCCCCGGTGCTCACTGAGGGCCAGCTCCGAGAGGTGAAACGGGACAAATTCGCCCAAACCCTCTTGGAGCGCCTGAGACAGATTTATGGGCAGGCGGCTGGGAACATGGGAAGACAGCACCAGGGAAATAAACTGTTGTTGGAACCTCGGAAACAACAAGAGTGGGTAGTCGGGGACCAGGTCATGGTCCGAAACTACGCCAGGGTAGGGAGTTTTGAACCACTGTACATGGGGCCATACAACATTGTAGACAAAGCCAGCCCCATGGTTTATGCAGTGAAGACGCCCCGACGTACCAAATGGTTTCACATCAACCAGTGTAAACTGTTTAAACCGGGTACACAAGGGCCACCAAAGGGGACCAGGTCTGAGAACAAAGATCCTCAGCCTGTAACAGAGTCACAGACCACACAGGCTGGAGCAGTAGCCTGCGTGAAGGGAGAGGCCATCCCATTGGAGTGGGAGGTCTCATCTTTTGAATGGGATTTAGGCAGGGGAGAGCCCGAACAGCTCAACCTCGCTTTAGACCCAATCACGGAGGAGGAAGAGTCAGACGACGGCAGTCCCGCCCTCGACTCAAGCTTGGGGGAGGTAGGGAGTGGGGGTGGAGACTCGTTACCTGTAGGGACAGGTGAGGTGGAGTCGGAAGCCACAGATCCCGACCCCGGGGGGGCGGAGCCTGAGGGAGGGGAGCTGGAGCCGGCAGCTGTGGAGGAACCACAGGCTGTAACGGTAACAGTCACGACCCCAGGTCCATCGGCCCCGGGAGCCCAACCCAAAGCAGCCCCTCGTAGGTCGGCTCGAGCGCCCCAGCCCAGAAAATTTTGGCCAGGTTCTCCCCATCCTCCCCAACCACGGTTTAAAGCAGCCCCAGGAAGACATGATCCCCGTTCAGCAGCGACAGGCTGCGGGGGATCAAGGCCAAAGATCAATGCAGCTCCACCGCAGGGTGTGGCACACGACAGACCTCACAGGGATTCGGAAAGCCGCCCCATGGAGGGCGGCGCTGTACATAAGTTAAGATAGGTAATTATGGTCATAGTTTAAGGAATGTAAAGTATATGGTGTTAAGAGTACAATTTTGAGGTCTGCCCGGTATGTGTGTTTGTTAGGGAGCGGGGTCCAGGAACCCGCGCGTCCAATTAATTTAGGCCAGCACCTATCGGGAGCCCGGCTACATCATTTTGTTGGTTACAGAAACCTGGGATACGATGGAAAGGATTGTCGTCGCGTTCATGGCGATCGGGTGCGGGTGGGCCTACCGAGGCCGCACCAAGGACGTCATCATTTTCGGGTGCTCCGGGGACACGGCCCCCATCGCAACGGATGGGACGGGGGAGCGAGAGGTAGAGGAAACCGCCACCTACTTCCACCAAGGGAGATGGCCAGGTTGGCTGGGAACGAATTCTACGGAATATTCCAGCAATTTCGGTTTTGCCTACCAAGAGACTTCATTAACGTGCCCTCGAGTGAGGATCCTAGCGCCCAGAGTCAGCGTCACCGTGGGAAAGAGGATTTGTCTGGTGTGCAATGGGAACGATGGTGGTGGCTACGAAAGCTGGGAAAGGACATGAGAAACTCTACGGTCGAGTGGGAGCGACTGGGTAATAATACCCATCGGACTATTACGGGAACTCACGGACAATTACGTGTGTGTTGGGACAAATGGTGGGAACCGGATGAGGGAATATATGTCTGTATGTGGGGTTCGAGACACGTCTGCCCCAAGGGCGTGTCCATCTTCTTCCAGAGGCAGTGGCAGGATGAAGGGAAGGGGATGAGATGGGATGTTAGCACTCGAGCGTGCGGAGCCCCATACTCCCCTATTCCGGTGAACGCCACTGAACTCATCACCCGCCCACGCAAGCCCCTGCCCACGCTTCCGGTAGCACTAGCCCAGAAAGGAGGGTGCCCAACCACCACCAAGGGACCCGGGAACGGTTTAGTATTGGTACCCACCGGTCAGGTGCTGTACCAAGGGGTACACTACGCGGTGGCCTCAGTGATTTTAAATCTCACTGAGGTAAGATTGCCGGAGTGGTGTCCCAAAGAAACGGAACAATTATACCAGGTCCTGTTAACCAGTATGTTTAGACAATTTTACGAATTTGACTTTGCCGACATCGACAGAGACAAATTATACACCACACCGCCAGAAGTTTTGGATCGAGTCGGGAGGCAAAGAAGGGGTACTGTAAATGACATATTCACTGCTTTTAATACCGGGACATCTGTTGTCAACGCTCTAGATAACGTGGAGCTGCAGACACAGATCAACGGTTTAAAAGCCCAGTTAAGGAACATATTGACAGACGAAAACAAGGTCGTGGGTTCTGAGTTGCATGAGGACCAGGCCATGACACTACACTTTAAGGACATAATTGCTGAGCTGGAGAAACACGCGAGAACGGTAAATGCACTCATTAAGGAGGATCGGAATGCGTCCGATCAAGCTGCGCAAAACGAGGCCTGTGTGCTGTACGGGGCGTGGTTATTGGGCGAGGGCCGCAGTAATCTTGAGGATTTAAAACAGGGTTTGGTCCCGTCCTGGATCAGCAACAAGCACTTGCAAGCGCTCCACCCTTTTGAGAATGCATTAAGCCCGTGCCAGCTCAGACTAGCCGCAGAAGCATACCCAGTTCCAGTGGACTGCGGACATTCGAATCACACTATTATGGGAATAGTAGTAAGAATGCCGGTGTTGGGTCCCGCAGCAAAGCCCGCCCCGGTATACAGAGTAGAGAACATTGGAGTCATTCAGGGGGGCGCACACATTCGTTACGCAGTGGTCCCGCCTTACGTCATCAGATGGGAGCGTACGATGACAGGCACCGACCTCTCGGGATGTCGGAGCCAGGGAGCACACATCATCCTGTGTCCCCAGCACTTGAATGCCTTTTTGAAACCACAGTGCGGGTTCAGAACCGCTAGCGCGAAGCCGGTGAATTGCACCATGGAGGCAATGGCAGAGGACCATGTGCCCCCACAGGTAGCATATATCGGGGGTGGGACATACTGCGTCACCACTGCAGCGCCTCAGTACCGATATGGACAACACGAGTGGTGTTCGGTCGGTGATAGCAGTTTCTGTTTCAAACCCAGGGCCGAGGTTCAAGCGGCACAACAACGAATTGTTCCCATTCCTGCGCCCTCCACTGTACACAGCACTATCAAAGAGAATTTCACAGACTTACAACGATTTGTCGCGCATTTTGGTTATGTCATTCCCCCTCTTCCCGAACACCTCACCAAGATTTTAAAAGCCGTTATAATTTCGCAGAAACATTTCTACACACTGGAGCAGAAGACTTTAGAGATAGGAAAAGACATATTGGACATAACCATCCCACCATGGTGGGACTTGTTCACCAACATAGAGGTCCCCGCCTGGATTAGAATAGCATCCCATATCCTAGTAGTATGTCAGGTTTTGATTGTGATATTTTTGCTCTTCGTGCATTGCAAAAGAGGCAAACGCCTCCAGAGGCACGAGAACACAGGAGAATGGAGAGAACGCTATGTGCGAATGGGGGAAGCAGATACCCCACTCTAAGCTGCTAGTATAAGATTAAGCGTCCCTCCATTTAAAAATTTTTTGATTGTTTTAAGTTATAAGGAAATAAGTATTGTTATGTTATTAGTTGTTCTTAAGTTTTTTTGGATTAATAAAAGATGCATGCAGATGGCGCAAAAGGGTATCAACCCCTGCCCATCTGACAGGTGAAGGTGTTATAGTTTAAGATTTGCTGTCTATGATTCCAAATGTGCATGAGGTAATTTTCATTTTCTCCGGAAATGGGAACTGCATGTGTCGTGAGGGGCATAGATAGTTAAGTGCCAGGAATGTTTGGATGTGGGGAATCAGGGAAAATTTGCTCATCAAGGATTATTGATACTTTAAGCAAGCTATCAGTATCACAGGGGGGCCTGTAAGATTCGCAATTTTCAGCAAAAATCACGCAAGAAAACTGGATAAAATAAGACTGTTTATTGACCAAAGTAAGCTTGCACAGAAAAACCTTTGATAAAAGGGCATACAAAATGGCCGCCAGGCCCCGTGATCAGTTTATGAACCATTTTATTTCTGTTACTGCAAGCCAGACAGGCTTGTGGATTGAAAACAGTGAGCCCACGAAAGCCAGTCTCTGGGAACCGTAACTCAGAGCAACAGCATACATATTCAATGGATTATAAGTACAGGATGGGGCCCATCAAGATATGGGCGGACAATGTAAAAACACTTATACCCATTTATCGTACAAAGGAAAAACCGTTTAGCAGCCATCAGGGAAAATGTCCGGACCGATCAATATGCGAACCGAGCCACGGTGACAATGCAAAAGACATTGAAAGACATTATCGGCCAGGAAGGCCAGTTTAAGTTATCACCGGCTCCGTTACAAGACAAAGCGCCCCTGCAGAGATTTCTGCCCGCCAAAATTAATACAAAGACAGGACTATGATTTGGCGGGAGATAAGACTGTCCCAAAAGAGTATAACTATGGATTGAAAGTCCATCTAAGTTACTTCGGACTTCGGGTTACTTGAACAACTTCTTCTTCACTGCCACGGCTTCTTGTTGGGCGACTTCAGGCTTCCATTTCTTCAAGAACTTTCTTCTACGAGGAACGAACGAAGGGCGGACGGTGCCCGGATTGGCGCCTCTTCCACTTCGGCAGATCGATGAAAACGTTTTCGTCTTTTTAAAGACGGACGGTTTCGGAAAAAAGGACAACGTGGCCGGTGTTCAGCCAAACAAGGCTCGGCCACGACGAGAAGACGACAAGGGTGGCCCGGGTACTGGGGTCGGGAGATCATCGACGACCCAGGCCGACGGAGAAGAAACCCTCTGGAGGACTGGCGATCTAGGCCACAAGATTCTCCCAAGTGCATAGCCTGCATCTGGGTCTGCTCCATGAACCCAAATCGACTTAGTAGATCTCAACCTTAACGAGCGCTCATCGAGGCTGGGTCTACCCCACCGCCTCGAGGGAGGAGAGAATATCGACTGCGCCAGAAGTTTCCAAATCCACGTGACGACGGAAAGCGGTGCCAAAAAGGCTGCGAACCCCCCTTTCTCGCGATTTCGAGAGTGGTGAGCATGATCCCAAGTTCCCCAGGTCGAAACTTAGTTTAGGTATAGGGGAGGGAGTTAAGGGAAATCGTAATGTGTTTCCCCTTTTACGATGTGCCGTGTGTTCCCCATTTCCATAGAGTCAAGTTCATAAATTTGTGCATGATTGTAGTAACTTTAATCTGTGCCTATGACATGTATTTTGTAATGCTTCAAACAGTTTAAAAATAAAAGCATCCATTTCGTGCTATTCAACCTGGTCTATTGAGTTCTTTCTCTGCACTACTGTTCTCTGCACCTAAGTCCAAGGTCTAGAACCGTAGGGGGAGTGGGTCGAACCACTCAAGGGTAATTATTGCACGAAGCCTGGCAGGAGACCAGAAAGAGCAAGAGAAACCCCCTACAAATAGACACACGAAATAGGAGCAGGATCAGGCTACATGGCCCCTGGGCCCGCTCCGCTACCCACAGGGCCATGACCAATCCAGACCTAGACTCATGTCCAAATTCCTGCCCGCTCCCCGCAACCCTTAATTCCCTTTACTTCTAGGAAACTGTCTATTTCTGTTATAAATTTATGTAATGATGTAGCTTCTACAGCTTTTTGGGGCAGCATATTCCATGGACCTACCACCCTCTGAGTGAAGTAGTTCCTCCTCATCTCAGTTTTGAAAGAGCAGCCCCTTATTCTAAGACTATGCCCCCTAGTTCTAGTTTCACCCATCATCGGGAACATCCTCCCCACATCCACCTGATCCAACCCCTTCACAATCTTATATGTTTCAATAAGATCGCCTCTCATTCTTCTGAACTCCAATGAGTAGAGTCCCAATCTACTCAACCTCTCCTCATATGTCCATCCCCTCATCCCCGGGATTAACCGAGTGAACCTTCTTTGTACTGACTCGAGAGCAAGTATGTCCTTTCTTAAGTATGGACACCAAAACTGTACACAGTATTCCAGGTGCGGTCTCACCAATACCTTGTACAACTGAAGCAATACCTCCCTATTTTTATATTCTATCCCCCTAGCAATGAAAGCCAACATTCCATTGGCCTTCTTAATCACTTGCTGCACCTGCATACTAACCTTTTGAGTTTCGTGCACCAGGACCCCCAGATCCCTTTGTACTTCAGTACTTTCCAGTTTCTTGCCACTAAGATAATAACTTGCTCTACAATTTTTCCTGCCAAAGTGCATAACCTCACACTTTCCAGTATTGTATTCCATCTGCCAAATCTCTGCCCACTTACTTAGCCTGTCTATGTCCCCTTGCAGGATTTTTATGTCCTCCTCACTCATTACTTTCCCTCCCATCTTAGTATCATCTGCAAACTTTGATATGTTACACTCGGTCCCCTCCTCCAAATCGTTGATATAGATTGTAAAGAGTTGGGCACCCAGCACTGACCTCTGCGGAACACCACTAGTTACTGATTGCCAGTCTGAGAATGAACCATTTATCCCAACTCTCTGCATTCTGTTAGATAGCCAATCCTCTATCCATGCCAGAATATTACCCCCAATCCCGTGATTTTTTATCTTAAGCAATAATCTTTTGTGTGGCACCTTGTCAAATGCCTTTTGGAAGTCCAAATACACTACGTCCACTGGTTCCCCTTTATCCACCCTGTATGTTACTTTCTCAAAGAACTCCAGCAAATTTGTCAAACATGACTTCCCCTTCATAAAACCATGCTGACTTTGTCCTATTAAATTATGATTATCCAAATGTCCTGTTACTGTCTCCTTAATAATGGACTCCAAAATTTTACCTACCACAGATGTTAGGCTAACCGGTCTATAGTTTCCAGCCTTCTGTCTACTGCCCTTTTTAAATAAGGGTGTTACATTAGCAGTTTTCCAGTCTGCCGGGATCATTGCCGAGTCCAGGGAGTTTTGGAAAATTATTACCAATGCATCCACAATCCCTACTGCCAGTTCCCTCAAGACCCTAGGATGTAAGCCATCAGGTCCAGGTGATTTATCCGCCTTGAGTCCCATTATTTTGCCGAGTACCACTTCTTTAGTGATTTTGATCATGTTTAGCTCCTCCCCCCCCTTTAGCCCCCTGTTTGTCCAGTGTTGGGATATTCTTAGTGTCTTCTACTGTAAAGACTGATATAAAATATTCATTCAGTGTTTTTGCCATCTCCATATTTCCCACCATTAATTTCCCGGTCTCATCCTCTATGGGACCAACATTTACTTTAGCCACCCTTTTTCTTTTTATATAACTATAAAAACTCTTACTATCTGTTTTTATATTTTTTTCTAATTTACTTTCATAATCTATCTTCCCTTTCTTAATCAATCTTTTTGTTATTTTTTGCTGTCTTTTTTAAGTTTCCCCTATCCTCCCACTAGATTTGGCTACCTTATATGCCCTTGTTTTTAGTTGAATACTATCCTTAATTTCTTTACTTAGCCATGGATGGCTGTGTTTTCTTTTACACACTTTTCTTCTCAGTGGAATATATTTTTTTCGGAAGTTGTAAAATAACTCCTTAAATGTACACCACTGATCATGTATCGTCTTACCCTTTAATCTATTTTCCCAATCCACTCTACTCAATTCCGCTCTCATACCTTCATAGTCTCCTTTATTCAAGCTGAGCACGCTTGTTTGAGATCCAACCTTCTCACCCTCTAATTGAATATAGAATTCAACCATGTTATGGTCACTCATTCCAAGGGGATCCTTTACTAGGACATTTTTAATTAATCCTGTCTCGTTACACAGGACCAGATCTAAGGTTGCTTGCCCCCTGGTCGGTTCAGTTACATGCTGCTCAAGAAACCCATCCCTAATACACTCAATGAACTCATCCTCAAGGCAGCCCTGCCCAATTTGATATGTCCAATTAATATGATAGTTAAAATCCCCCATAATTATAGATGTTCCCTTATTACAAGCCTCAACTATTTCCTGATTGATTCTCCATCCAACAGAGTTGCCACTGTTCGGAGGCCTATAGACTACGCCCACTAGTGTTTTTTTCCCCTTATTATTCCTTACCTCCACCCAAACTGTTTCATTATCCTGATCTTTTGACCCAATATCATTTCTCTGTATTACAGTGATTCCTTCCTTTATTAACATAGCCACCCCACCTCCCCTTCCTTCCTGCCTGTCCTTCCTGATCGTTAAATAACCTGGTATGTTTAATTCCCAGGCATTGTCACCCTGCAGCCATGTTTCTGTAATGGCCACAAGATCATACCCATATGTAGTTATTTGTGCCATTATCTCGTCTATTTTGTTACGAATGCTACGTGCATTCAGATGGAGAACTTTCAAAGATGCTTTGTGACACTTAGTTCCTGCTTTTGCCCTTTTTATTACTTTACCTTTTACTCCATACCTTCTGCCCCTTCCTGACACGCTCTAGTTTTTAATTTCCCCACTGCTACCTAAGTCTATGACCTTCTCTGTTGTCATTTTTATTATTTGCTCTCTAGGAACCTCCCCCCCACTAGTTAGTTTAAAGCCCTCTCTACAGCCCTAGTTATATGATCCGCCAGGGCTCTAGTCCCAGCACTGGCCAAGTGAAGCCCGTCCCAACGGAACAGCTCCCTCCTGCCCCAGTACTGGTGCCAGTGTCCCGGGAAGCAAAACCCATTTCTCCCACACCAGTCTTTGAACCACGCATTTAACTCTCTAATTTTATTTGTCCTAGCCAAATTCGCTCGTGGCTCAGGTAATAATCCAGGGATTATTACCCTTGTGGTTCTGCTTTTTAATTTGGCCCCTAGCTGCTCAAACTCCCTCAGCAGAACCTCCTTCCTTGTCCTATCTATGTCATTGGTACCAACATGGACCACGGCAACTGGATCCTCCCCCTCCCACTCCAAGTTTCTCTCCAGTCCAGTGGAGATGTCCTTAACCCTGGCACCGGGCAGGCAACACAGCCTTCGGGACTCTCGCTCTCGGCTGCAAAGAACTCTATCTATCCCCCTAACGATACTATCCCCTACCACTACAACATTTCTTTTAACTCCCCCCGCTTGAATGGCCCCCTGCTCCACGGTGCTGTGGCCAGGTTGCTCATTCTCACCGCATTCCCTGTTCCCATCCTCACAGGGAGTAAGAGCCTCGAACCTGTTGGACAAGAGCAAGGGCTGCGGCTCCTCCAACACTACCTCCTGGATCCCCGTACCTGCCTCACTTCTAGTCACACCATCCTGACCCTGGCCACGGACTACATCTGAATTAATTAATCTAATTGGTGTGAATACCTCATGATACACAGAGTCCAGGTAACTCTCCCCCTCCCTGATGTGTCTCAGTGTTTGAAGCTCGGACTCCAGCTCTTCAACACGGAGCCGGAATTCCTCGAGCAGCCAAAACTTACTGCAAATGTGATCACTGTGAGCATCAATGGTGTCCACCAGCTCCCACATATTGCAACAGCAACACATCACCTGATCTCCCATTCTATGTAATTAATTAAATTTATTAATATTATTCTTAAATACCCTCTGCCCCGATTCTAGATGGTGAATATCACACCTTAGAAACTATAAACCAAAGAGATTTAAGCTTAATAAGAGAGAAATACTTACCAACCAATCACTTACCCGCTTTCTGGTGACGTCACACTTGGATTACTTTTTACCTCTCTCCTTCCCTCCGAGTTCCCAGACTGGAGACTGGTAGGCCTTATCTGGTCTCTGGGACTTTTATAGCCCCGCTCTGTCGCTCGAGATTCCCGCCGACGCTGTGAGGCCTTACCTGGTCTCTGGGGCATTTTATAGCCCCGCTCTGCCGCTTGAGATTCCCGCTGATGCTGTGAGGCCTTACCTGGTCTCTGGGGCCTTTTATAGCCCCGCTCTGCCACTCGAGATTCCCGCCGACGCTGTGAGGCCTTACCTGGTCTCTGGGACTTTTATAGCCCCGCTCTGCCGCTCGAGATTCCTGCCAACGCTGTGAGGCCTTACCTGGTCTCTGGGGTGCTTTATAGCCCCGCTCTGACACTCGAGTTTCCCGCCGATGCTGTGAGGCCTTACCTGGTCTCTGGGGCCTTTTATAGCCCCACTCTGCCGCTCGAGTTTCCCGCCGACGCTGTGAGGCCTTACCTGGTCTCTGGGGCCTTTTATAGCCCCGCTCTGCCGCTTGAGTTTCCCGCCGACGCTGTGAGGCCTTACCTGGTCTCTGGGGCCTTTTATAGCCCCACTCTGCCGCTCAAGTTTACCGCCGACACTTTCACAATTGTACTCACCATGGCAATAACTATCCGTGGCCTCGCCCCTCCCTATCTCTATTACCTTCTCCAGCCCAACAACCTTCTGAGGTCTCTGTACTCCTCCAATTCTGGTCTCTTGCGTATTCCCGGTTTTAATCGCTCCACCACTGAAGGCTGTGTCTCCTGTTGCCTAGGCCCTAAACTCTGGAATTCCCTCCCTAAATCTTTCCGTCTATCTATCTCTGTTTCCTCCTTTAAGACACCCCTTAAAACCTACCTCTTTGGCCAAGCTTTCGGTCATGCCGCAGGGTAGGGCTGCATAAGCAGAATTGAAATGGGTGACCACCAGGCGGAGCAATAGAAGCAGGCAGGTAGTGCAGGGGACCCCTGTGGCCATCCCCCTTTCAAACAGGTATACCAGTTTGGATACTGTTGAGGGGGATGACTCACCAGGGGAAGGCAGCAGCAGCCAACTTCCTGGCACCAGGGGTGCTTCTGCTGCTCAGGAAGGGAGGAAAAAGAGTGGGAGGGCAATAGTGGTAGGGGATTCTATCGTAAGGGGAACAGATGGGCATTTCTGAGGCTGTAGACGTGAATCCAGGATGGTTTGTTGCCTCCCTGGTGCCAGGGTCAAGGATGTCACTGAACGGCTGCAGGGCACCCTGAAGGGGGAGGGTGAACAGGCAGAGGTCATGGTTCACATTGGGACCAATGACACAGGTAGGAAGAGGGATGAGGTCCTGCAGCAAGAATTTAGGGAGCTAGGTAGCAGATTAAAGAGTAGGACCTCAAAGGTTGTGATCAATGGATTACTCCTGGTGCCACGTGCTAGTGAGTATAGGAATAGGAGGATAGAGCAGATGAATGCATGGCTAATGAGTTGATGCAGGAGGGAGGGCTTTAGTTTCCCGGATCACTGGGTCTGCTTCTGGGGAAGGTGGGACTTGTACAAGTCGGACGGGTTGCACCTGAACCAGAGCGGGACAAAAATCCTTGCGGGGAGGTTTGCTAGCACTGTTCGGGGGTGTTTAAACTAAAATGGCAGGGGGTTGGGAACCTGAGCAGGGAGACTGAGGAAAGGAAAACAGGGATAAAAGCAAAAGATAGGAAGGAGAAAAACAAAAGTTGCAGCCAATGGTTTAAATCAAACGTGGCCACAGTAAATAATAATTCTAATAGGTCTAAGAGCGTTAAAAAAACAAGCCTGAAGGCTTTGTGTCTTAATGCGAGGAGCATTTGTAATAAGGTGGATGAATTGGCTGCGCAAATAGAGGTAAATGAATATGATTTGGTTGGGATTACGGAAACATGGCTCAAGGATGGCCAAGACTGGGAACTCAACATCCAGGGGTATTCGATATTCAGGAAAGATAGGCAAAAAGGAAAGGGAGGTGGGGTAGCATTATTGGTTAAAGAAGGGATTAATACAATTGTAATGAAGGATATTAGCTCTGATGATATGGAATCTGTATGGGTAGAATTGAGAAATACTAAGGGGAAAAAAACATTAGTGGGAGTGGTATATAGACCTCCAAACAGTAAGGCGGAGTTTGGGGATGGCATTAAAAGGGAAATTAAAGAAGCGTGCAATAAGGGCACAGTAGTCATCATGGGTGACTTTAATCTACATATAGATTGGGCCAACCAAATTAGTAACAATACTGTGGAGGAGGAATTCCTGGAGTGTTTACGGGATGGTTTCCTGGACCAATATGTCGAGGAACCAACCAGAGATCAGGCCATCTTAGACTGGGTATTATGTAACGAGAAAGGATTAATTAGCAATCTAGTTGTACGAGGCCCCTTGGGTCGGAGCGATCATAATGTGATTGAATTCTTCATTAAGATGGAGAATGATGTAGTTGACTGTGAGACAAGGGTCCTCAATTTAAATAAAGGAAACTACGATGGTCTGAGGAGCGAGTTGGGTAGGATTGATTGGGGAATGGCACTCAAAGGGTTGACGGTGGATAGGCAATGGCAAACATTCAAAGACCGAATGGATGAGCTGCGTAATTTGTTCATCCCAGTTTGGCATAACAATAAAACAAAAAAGGTGACTCAACCGTGGCTAACAAGGGAAATTAGGGATAGCATAAGATCCAAGGAGAGGACATATAAATTGGCTAGAAAAAGCAATAATCCTGAGGATTGGGAGCAGTTTAGGAGTCAACAAAGGAGGACAAAGGGATTAATTAAGAAAGGGAAAATAGAATATGAGAGTAAGCTAGTAGGGAACATAAAAACTGACTATAAAAGCTTTTATAGATATGTGAAGAGAAAAAGATTGGTGAAGTCAAGCGTATTCCCTTACAGTCAGAATCAGGGGAATTTATAATGGGAAACAAGGAAATGGCAGACCAACTAAATACATACTTTGGTTCTGTCTTCACAAAGGAGGACACAAATAACCTCCCAGAGATGCCAGGGAACATAGGGTCTAATGAGAGGGAGGAACTGAAAGAAATCAGTATTTGTAGGGAAATGGTGTTAGGAAAATTGATGGGACTGAAGGCCGATAAATCCGCAGGGCCTGATAATCTACATCCTAGGGTGCTTAAGGAAGTGGCCCTAGAGATAATAGATGCATTGCTGGTCATCTTCCAGAACTCAATAGACTCTGGAACAGTACCCATGGATTGGAGGGTAGCTAATGTTACCCCACTATTCAAAAAAGGTGGTAGAGAAAAAGCGGGGAATTATAGACCGGTAAGCCTGACATCGGTAGTGGGGAAAATGCTAGAGTCTATTATAAAAGATGTAATAGCAGAGCACTTGGAAAGCAGTGACAGGATCGGACAAAGTCAACATGGATTTACAAGAGGTAAATCATGCTTGACTAATCGACTGGAATTTTTTGAGGATGTAACTGATAAAATAGATAAGGGAGAACCAGTGGATGTGGTGTATTTTGACTTTCAGTAGGCTTTCGATATGGTCCCACATAAGTGATTAGCGTGCAAAATTAAGGCACATGGTATTGGGGGCAAGGTATTGACTTGGATAAAGAACTGGGTGGCGGACAGAAAGCAAAGAGTTGGAATAAACGGGTCGTTTTCCGAGTGGCAGGCTGTGACTAATGGGGTACCACAAGGATCGGTCCTAGGACCCCAGCTGTTCACAATATATATTGATGATCAGGATGAGGGAATTGGATGTAATATCTCCAAATTTGCAGATGACACAAAGCTGGGTGGGAGGATAAGCTGTGAGGAGGATGTCGTGAAACTCCAGTACGATTTGGACAGGTTGGGTGATTGGGCAGAAACATGGCAAATGCACTATAATGTGGATAAATGTGAGGTTATCCACTTTGGTGGCAAAAACAGGAAGGCAGATTATTATTTGAATGGCAATAGATTGGGAGAAGGGGAAGTGCAAAGAGACCTGGGTGTTATTGTGCACCAGTCGCTGAAGGTAAGCATGCAGGTGCAGCAGGTGGTTAAGAAGGCAAATGGTATGTTGGCCTTCGTAGCAAGAGGGTTCGAGTACAAGAACAAGGATGTCTTGCTGCAGTTGTACAGGGCCTTGGTGAGACCGCACCTTGAGTATTGTGTGCAGTTTTGGTCACCTTACCTGAGGAAAGACGTTCTTGCCATGGAGGGAGTGCAGCGAAGATTCACCAGGCTGGTACCTGGGATGGCAGGAATGACGTACGAGGAGAGATTGTGTCGATTGGGCTTATACTCACTGGAGTTTAGAAGATTGAGTGGGGATCTCATCAACACCTATAAAATTCTGTCAGGTCTGGACAGACTAGATGCAGAATGGATGTTTCTGATGGCCGGGAATTCCAGAACCAAGGGTCATAGTCTAAGGATAAGGGGTAAGCCATTTAGGACTGAAATGAGGAGGAATTTCTTCACCCAGAGAGTGGTGAACCTGTGGAATTCTCTGCCACAGAGGGCGGTGGAGGCCAGTTCATTAAATATATTCAAGAAAGAGTTGGATATATTTCTTGAGGCTAAAGGGATCAAGGGATATGGGGAGAAGGCAGGGACAGTGTACTGAATTTGGATGATCAGCCATGATCTCATTGAATGGTGGCGCAGGCTCGAAGGGCCGAATGGCCTACTCCTGCTCCTATCTTCTATGTTTCTATGTTTCTATGTTGCCCTAATTTTTCCTTATGTGGCTCAGTGTCAAATTTTGTTTGATAATCTCTCCTGGGAAGTGCCTTGGGACATTTTACTACACAATAGTGGGGTAACATTAGCTACCCTCCAATCCATGGGTACTGTTCCAAGTTGTCATTGTTGTTGTTTTTGTTGTCATCTCATCTCTGCTATTTGTAGCGATAAATCAGGAAACCAGTACACAAAATTATTAAGAACCAAACACTTGCTAGAAGCTGCAGTACTTTAAAATTAAATTTAAAAAATTCGGTGACTTACTTTTTTTTGCATTTGCATGCAACCCATATTTGTATTCTAATTAATAATTCATCACAGGCAGCATGGTATCACTCCGGGAGTTCATAACCTTCAGTATGGTAATCTCAGTGTCAGAAGGTTGCTCTATTGTTCCATGTTTCATTCCTTATACATAATACACCCTGATGACTTGCACTTTACAATTTAATACTCGCAGTATAGAGCTTCACACAACAGAAGTGCTAAATCATAACATTCATCCGTTTTCTAAGATGTTTTTTCCCATAGGAGTAGTTATTAAGGAATATGCGGATTGAAGAAGTTGATATTATATAGCACGATACAAGAAGTGACTGTTTGCTCCATCAAGCTTGTTCCTTCCACAAGCCATTTACAATGAATTTTGTCATACTCTCTACCCAGTCCATTTAACCTTAAAAGAAAAAATTCTGGAATGCTCCTTCTGCTCATGGAGATGTCAGTGAACAAAAACTCCAAAATATCTTTCCAGTGTTATATTCTACATTTTATATCCCGGATCATTTGCTTTCTTTGGCATGAATTTCCCTGAGTGTGGGAGCTTGGGAATCATCATGTCCCACACAGCATACGATGACCTCTATCTGTACTTCTGTTTTTAATCTTCAGTCCCAATCCCAACCAGGTGTTCATCTGGCTGTTTTTCAAAGCTGTTAGTTGACACTGCTTTAGCTGCGAGTCTTTTCCTCATGTCCAATATTCTGTATGAAACAAAACTTGTCTTTATCAACCTATTTAGCTACCTCTTCAAATAATCCAGGCAGGTATTAGGGGCACTATATTTGGTCGCAGTGCTCCTGACAAAGATAAACCCCGGCTTCTATTCTCTACTGCTAACTGTCTTCTTAAACCCCTCTCCCCTGTCTCCTCCACCCACCCCGCCGACAACAAGTGTGAGGAGCTCATAGACTTCTTTGTCTCTAAGATTGAGACCATCCGTTCAGCCACTTCCCTTCCTTCCCTAGCCCACCGGGCTAAACTTCCTCTAAGGTTCATCCCTGCCCTAGCCCTGAACTCACATCTTTCTCCAGTTTCTCTCCAATCTCCCATCATGACCTCTCCACAATCATCTTGTCCATGAGACCCACTTCCTGCTCCCTCGACCCTATTCCCACCAAACTGCTGACCACCCAACTTCCTTTTCTGGCTCCCATGTTAGCTGACATTGTTAACGGTTCTCTCTCCTCAGGTACTATTCCCCTCTCCCTCAAATCTGTCGTCATCACCCCTCGCCTCAAAAAACCAACACTTAACTCCTCCGTCCTTGAAAACTACCACCCCATCTCCAGCCTCCCTTTCCTCTCCAAAGTCCTTGAACATGTTGTCGCCTCCCAAATCCGTGCCCATCTTTCCTGCAGCTCCATGTTTGAATCCCTCCAATCAGGTTTCCGCCCCTGCCACAATACCAAAATGGCTCTTATCAAAGTCACAAATGACATCCTTTGTGACTGTGACAAAGATAAACTATCCCTCCTCATCCTTCTTGACTTGTCTGCAGCCTTTGACATGGTTGACCACTCCATCCTTCTCCAATGCCTCTCCACCGTCGTCCAGCTGAGTGGGAACTGCACTCGTCTGGTTCCATTCTTATCTATCTAATTGTAACCAGAGAATCACCTGCAACGGCTTCTCTTCCCGCTCCCGCATCATTACCTCTGGTGTCCCCCAAGGATCTATCCTTGGTTCCCTCCTATTTCTCATTTACATGCTGCCCCTTGGTGATATAATGCGAAAACACAGCGTCATTTCCACATGTACATTGATGACACCCAGCTCTACCTCACTACCTCGTCTCTCGACCCTTTAAATATTGGGAAGACCGAAGCCATTGTTTTCGGTCCCCACCACAAACTCCGTTCCCTAGCCACTGACTCTATCCCTCTCCCTAACATCTGTCTGAGGCTGAACCACACTGTTCGCAACCTTGGTGTCATATTTGACCCTGAAATGAGCTTCCGACCACATATCCGCAGTATAACTAAGACCGCCTACTTCCACCTCCGTAACATCGCCCGTCTCCGCCCTTGCCTTAGCTTATCCACTGCTGAAACCCTCATTCCTTTTGTTACCTCTAGACTTGACTGTTCCAATGCACTCCTGGCTGGCTTACCATGTTCTACCCTACATAAACCTGAGGTCATCAAAAACTCGGCTGCCCGTTTTTTGTCTTATAATACTCCTGTGAAGCGTCTTGGGATGTTTTACTATGTTAAAGGCGCTATATAAATACAAGTTGCTGTTGTTGTGGGAAAGTGCATGTGTGTGGATGCCCAGTGAAGAGGGCATTGGGCTCAGCTATGATGTTCTCATGGCCAAATACCCCATTGACATTCATTATTCTAGGCTCATTCCTGAAGAATGGCCAGAGGGACGAGGTACCAGAGGGTGACTGCAACCATGGAACTGTGCACTAATAAGTAGTCAATGCCTTCACAAGACTTTAATTGAGGAGCTTGGAGAGTTGGGGGTTCAGAGACACTTATCCTTAGAACTGAGAACACAAGTTGGCAAAGCTGTAGAAAAGAACATTGGCCCGCATTTTCCGATCGGAGGCTTCCTACGTGCGGAGGCCTCAAATCTGGAAAAAATCTACAGACTTACCTGAGGGCTCCCGAGGTGCATATACTTCCGCTCATGGGCCTCTCCAACTCGAAATGTGCAGGGCCCACGTATCCCAGGGGCGCATGTGGTTCGCAAGCGTCCCTGGGATCACATGGGCCATGGGGAGCCAATAGGAGAAGGGAATCCCCCTTCATACATGTGACAGACAGACCTGTCAAATATATGAATGGAGATCACCCCAAAAACACTGTAAAACATTAAATACATTTTTAAAAAGCATCATATTTTTAAAATGAATTGAAATTACAATAAATTAAATATTTTAAACAAAAATTTAATTTAAAAAAATAATAATTAAAGTTTTCTACGGGGCTAAAAATAAACGTACCTTTTTTAAAAGTATTTTAAAATTATAAATCAGTGAAAACATTATTTTGATACTTGTTTCAACTCATATCCTGGTAAAAGCAGGCCTTATGCCTGCTTTTACCAGGCATAATATTTCTAAGGGTTTTCTGCGGGCGGAGGTTCTCCAGAAAGCGGAACTATCCTCCCACAGAGGCCCTTCTCCAGGGCAGGCGTCCGATCTGTCAAGAGCATTCTTGACAGATCAGAAATGCCGGTTTTCAGCGCATGCGCTTGGCATGCCTGAAACCGGCATTTCCGATGTCCCTACGGGTGGGTACACAGCGCGTACACACCCATAGGCATCGGAATATATGGGCCATTGAAATTAGAAATAGAGACATATGTGCTAATTCCATGAATACGTGCAGGTAAGGACGCTCACATTGAGTCCAAGTTTAGTAGTATTATGAGGCATAACCTGTTGTTTGTAAATCTATTCTGATTATTCCTTATAGTTTTTGTGCTCTTTAGATGATAGGCTTAGCTTGCCTTCCACTTACTGCATTTATAGCTATATCTATTTCTTTGGATCCCTCTGGCTTCTGTCAGAAATTGCTTTTCCATTAGCCTCTCGCCTCTTCTAATACTCATTTTAGTTATCCTCAATTGACATTAGCACAACTCCCAGAAAGAGGTCTGCATCAACAACTAGCATATTTATTTGGTATGAAATTATTTTGTAAATAGATAAGAGATGAGAAGAAGAAAAATTAGATAAAACTTGGCTTGCCCCTATAAAAGTCTCATTTCTTTATTTTAAGTGCACACATTTATTGCTGAAGAGAAATGTTTAAGTAGAAAATCTTGCCACCATAGTTATTTTGTTAATGGGAAGGAAGTCCCTTCTCAAAGGAAAAGCAAACTAGTTGTGCATGTAACTATTGTTTGAGTACTGTTGTATGAGTTACAGACAAGCTCTAGTAACCAACTCAGACTCTATTTGCCTCAGTGATTAATCATTAGAACATAATGCCCAAAAGGTGTTTGTAAGGAAGGGATACACAGTAAATATGTGCCAGAAAACATACTGTTCTTGGCACACACATGCTTACTTTCCGAGATTGCCGAGGGAGTTGAATTGTAAATACATCAATAGCAGAAAACATCTGAAACAAATACTAATCCTTTTTGTGCTGTAAACTTGGATCCTCACGGTATAAAATCTCATCATTAATATGGGTGAACTTATGAATATCCGGTGTAATAATATGTTAGTCACATTCAGCTGTTTAAATAATAAAACTGATTGTTCCCTGAGTGCAAGAGTTATTTATATTCCACTTCATTTTCAGGAAAACACAACTCTGACTTATAAAATGCATTTACGTCCACATCAAGCAGTTTTTAACTGTTATTATTACTAGTCAGGCTCTCTCTTAAGTCTCTTTATTCATGTTCCCAGCAAATGCAGAGGAAATACATCCTAAATGGTAAGACTTTAAAAGAAGCAGAGTAGCTGGGAGTGTTAGAGGTTCACAAACACTTAGGCCGCGATTTCCCCTACTTCGGCGGGTCCGGGGCGAGCGACGTCGGTGGTGGGTCCCGACCCCGCTACTGGATCCAACCCGCTCCTTAGAACGACTTAACGTTGATTGGGCTTGTTAAGCCCGCCCTGCGTGTTTCCCGGCTAATTGAAGGAAACGGTTCTGATGACGTCATTTGATGACGTGTCATAAGCCGATTTCCTTAAAGAAACCATTCACAAATTTATTTTGATAGTTGTGCTGTCAGTATTCTACAGTATTGAGGTGCTGCAAACACTGACAAACACAGCACAGAGGTGCACGGCTGCACCCAGGCTCTCCCATGACTCACAGCACACAGGGAACCTCTCTTCCCTTCCAATGGGCGGAAGAGACCACACCAGAAACCAACGCAGCCTGGTTGCACATTGCACAGGAGGACAGGAGTGAGGATGTCGTCAGGAGAACCTGGCTGCAGTGGCACAAACCTTTCAATGATCTGAGTAGATCTCGAAACGTTACTTCAAAGCCACACTCAACCTCATCCTGCTGTGCCACTCATCACATCCCCATCACTCTGCCTTCCCTACCCTACTCCTGCACATCCTTACTCACACCAACTTACCTTGCACCTCCACCCATCCCTCTCTTTCTATCTACATTATCTTCCCCATCTCACTAGCCACCCCTCACACTCACCCTCATCCTGGTCCAATCATACCAACTAACAACACACAAGGATAGGCACATGGGTGTTTTATGCAATGTTCATGCAAAGTTTCTGTTACTGTGCTGTCAAACATTGAAATCTTTGTTTTCAACACATTGAGTTCTTGGACAGACCTATGTGCACCTTTGGAAGTGGCTTAGTGAGTTGCAGTGAATGGTGAGACATAACGGTACTCCCTGCAATGGTGGTGAGTGTGAAAGGAATGGCTTGGGCATTGTAGGGATGCTTTATAATGTTGATGTGGGGTGGTGCCAACCTGGTACATCATGTGGCAGCCAGGGTGTACAGCATCAAGTGAAGTAAATCTGGCCATGGTGAGGCCACCCCTGGTGTCCCGGGCAGCAATGTGGTCGGGTGATGATGCCCTCTGTCCTGTGCAGCATTAGGTGATTGCGGAGAAGGTTGGTGTGGTTGTTGGTTCTGCTGGTGTGCCTGGTGCTGCTGGTGTTGGGGCTGATCATGATGGGATTCTGAGGACCAAGGTGAGATAGTTTCAAGGGCACCGATGGTGATGTAATAGATGGCAGGTGAACTTGAGATGACAGAAGCGATCTGTCAATGGTGAGAGAGCTTGTTCCAATGAGGTGACATTGGATAGAGAGTTTGCTGCAAACACTTGCAACCTGCACAAAGCTCAATCTGTCCTCCAAATGCAGTAAGCAACAGCTTCTGAGCTTGGAAAATGAACAGCTGTGAGATGGGAGATTTTATAGCATATTTTCAGCTGTCAAATAATGAGATGATTCCAAGGTCATACAACTTCTGATCTGCTTACCTGACGTGATCCCCAAGCAGCGTGGACCCCGTAGGTGACCTCGTAAAATGGTAAGGTGTGCTCAAAATACTTTTTAATGGGCTGTTAACAAGGTCATTATGACCTGAATCGCCTCCCCCACTGCTGCGTGTCGGATCTGTTCAGCACTGACAGATCCAACATCTGGGAAAGTCACGTGGCGGTGGGTTGACAGCGGGGTACCAACCCGCTGTGTAAAATTTTTTTTTTCCCACCCGACCCACCAACGAACACGCCTGCTGACCCCCTGAACAATTCCTCCCTTAGCTTTAGAACTGAGAACCCAGTTGGCAAAGCTGTAGAAAAAAACACATGGAAATTAGAAATAGAGACTTTTGTGCTAATTCCATGATTATGTGCAGGGAAGGATGCTCACATTGAGTCCAAGTTAGGAAATTCCAGGC